>NC_058132.1:572919418-572998357 GCF_016433145.1 Gracilinanus agilis
AAAGGAATTTGGTAGGACTCCTTCTTTGCTTATCATATCAAATAATTTGTATAGTATTGGGATTAGTTGCTCTTTGAATGTCTGATAGAATTCACTTGTGAATCCATCAGGCCCTGGCGATTTTTTCTTAGGGAGTTCTTTGATGGCTTGTTCAATTTCTTTTTCTGATATGGGATTATTTAGGTATTCTATTTCTCTGCTGTTATTCTAGGCAGTTTATATTTTTGTAAATATTCATCCATATCTCCTAAATTGTTATATTTATTGCCATATAATTGGGCAAAATAGTTTTTAATGATTGCTTTAATTTCCTCTTCATTAGAGGTGAGGTTTCCCTTTTCATCTTTGATACTGTCAATTTGGTTTTCTTCTTTCCTTTTTTTTATTAGATTGATTAGTACTTTGTCTATTTTATCTGTTTTTTCAAAGTACCAGCTTCTAGTCTTATTTATTAATTCAATAGTTCTTTTACTTTCGATTTTATTAATTTCTCCCTTGATTTTTAGTATTTCTAATTTAGTTTCCATCTGGGGATTTTTAATTTGCTCGCTTTCTAATTTTTTGAGTTGCATGCCCAATTCATTAATCTCTGCCCTCCCTAATTTGTTAATATATGTACTCAAGGATATAAATTTCCCCCTGAGTACTGCCTTGGCCGCATCCCACAGAGTTTGGTAGGATGTCTCATCATTGTCATTTTCTTCAATGAAATTATTGATTCTTTCTATGATTCCTTCTTTGACAAATTGGTTTTGGAGAATCATATTATTTAATTTCCAATTAGTTTTTGATTTTCCTGTCCAGGTGCCCTTACTAATTATTATCTTTATTGCATTATGATCTGAGAAGGTTACATTTATTATTTTGCTCTTTTGCATTTGTTTGCAATGATTCTATGCCCTATAACATGGTCAATCTTTGTGAATGTGCCATGTGCAGCTGAAAAGAAGGTGTATTCCTTTTTGTCCCTATTTATTTTTCTCCACATATCAATTAGATCTAATTTTTCTAGGATTTCATTCACCTCTCTTACCTCTTTCTTATTTATTTTTGGGTTTGATTTATCTAGATCTGACAGAGGAATATTTATATCTCCCACTAGTATGGTTTTACTATCTATTTCCTTCTTGAGCTCTGCCAGTTTCTCCTTTATGAATTTGGGTGCTGTGCCACTTGGTGCATACATATTGAGCAGTGTTATTTTCTCATTGTTTATACTGCCTTTAATCAGGATGTAATGACCTTCCCTGTCTTTTTTAATAATATCTATTTTGACTTTGGCTTTGTCAGAAATCATAATAGCCACTCCTGCCTTCTTTTTCTCTTTTGACTCCCAAAAGATTTTGCTCAAACCCTGAACCTTAAATTTGTGTATGTCCACCCGCCTCATATGTGTTCCTTGTAGACAACATATGGTGGGATTTTGGTTTCTAATCCACTCTGCTATTTGCTTCCGTTTTATGAGCGAGTTCATCCCATTCACATTCAGAGTTATAATCATCAGTTGTGCATTTGCTGACATTTTCAAATCCTCCCCCATTCCTACCCCTTCTCCTTAAACTATTTCCTTTAAAACCAGTGGTTTGCTATTAAGACCCTATCCCTTATCACCTTTCTTGATTAACTTCCCTTTCTACCCCTTCCCTTATTTTCCCCCCTCTTTTTGTTTTTAAAGGCCTTATGAATTTCCTCCCCCTTCACCCCTCCCTTTTTTTAACCTCCCCACTCCCCTGCTCCCCTTGGTTTATCCCTTCTAACTTTCTCAGAAGGGTTAGATAAGAGTTTTATTTCCCAATGGATAGTTTAGCTACTCTTCCCTCTCCGGGTTGATTACACTGAGAGTAAGGTTTGCTTATTACCTCTTTATGCCCTCTTCCTCTCCTTCTTATAATAGTATTTGTCCCCTCTCCCTCCCATGCCCTCTTTGTGTGTAATAGAATATCCTATTTTCTTATTCACTCAAGTTTCTCTTGGTGTCACCTGCTATTCACCCCCTCTTTCCCATCCCCCATGCCATCTTAGATTATATAGTGTTCCACCCTCACCCTGTGAATTATTCTTCTGATTACTATAATAGTGAATATTATAATAGTGAATAGAGTTCACTACAGAGAATTATGCATAACATTTCTCTACATAGGAATACAGATAATTAGATCTCACTGAGGCCCTTAAAAAGGCAAATTTAAAAATTATAAGTTTTCTTTCTTTTCCCTCTGTATCTTATTTACCTTTTCAGGTTTCTCTCAATTTTTGTGGTTCAATATCAAACTTTCCATTTAGCCCTGGTCTTTTCTGTGCAAATACCTGGAATTCTTCAATTTTGTTGAATGCTCATACTTTCCTCTGGAAATATATAGTCAATATTGATGGGTAGTTGATCCGTGGTTGTAGGCCCAGCTCTCTTGCCTTTCTGAATATCGTATTCCAAGGCTTATGGTCTTTTAGTGTGGAGGCTGCCAGATCCTGTGTGATCCTGATTGGTGCTCCTTGATATTTGAATTGTCTCTTTCTGGCTTCTTGTAAGATTTTTTCTTTTGCTTGAAAGCTTTTGAATTTGGCAACAATATTTCTAACCGTTTTCTTCTCTGGGTCGAATGTAGTGGGTGTTCTATGAATCCTTTCGATGTCTATATTGCCCTCTTGTTGTAGGACTTCAGGGCAATTTTGCTGAATAATTTCTTTTAGTACAGAGTCCAGGTTTCTATTAATTTCTGGTTTTTCTGGAAGACCAATTATTCTCAAATTGTCTCTTCTAGACCGGTTTTCTTGGTCTGTCACTCTCTCATTGAGATATTTCATGTTTCCTTCTATTTTTTCAGTCTTTTGACTTTGTTTTATTTGTTCTTGTTGTCTTGAGAGATCATTAGCTTCCAATTGCTCAGTTCTAGCCTTTAGGGATTGATTTTTGGCTATAATCTTTCGGTTTTCGGCCATAATCTTCTGGTTTTCGGCCATAATCTTCTGGTACTCCTTTTCAATCTGGTTATTTCTGGTGTTCAATTGCATGATTCTACCTTTTAAACAGTTATTTTCTTGCCAGATCTCTTCCATTTTCCTCAAAATCTCAGTTTTGAACTCTTCCATAGCTTATGAGGAGTTTTCCTTACTTGAGGAGAGTCCGGATGCTTGTTTGTTCTCCTCCTCTGTTTGCTCGGTTGTCTGGATTTTCTCTGTGTAGAAGTTGTCAAGTGTTAAAGGCTTCTTTTTCTTGTTGTTATTCTTTCTCTTCTGAGCTTCCTGAGACTGGGTAGCCATCATTAGCACAGCAGCTTCTCAGGTTTGTCCTCGCGCTCAGTGTCTGTCCACGGTCTATTGGCTCCTGAGGTCTGAGTTCTGGTTTTTTCCAAGGTCAATCCCCCTGGTGGACCCCCTTGCTTTATCCTCTGCAGGAGGTTCCTTTACAAGTCTCAGGGCGCTGCTTCCACAGTCGTATACCCATCTGCACTGGTTCCCCACTCAGGTTTTCAGAGCTTTAGTTCCTGGCTGTGTCTGCCTCCACCCACGCCTCCGCCCGTGCCTGTGCTCTCAGCCTGTGCTCTGCGCCCGGCATCCACTCTCTGCTCCTGTGCTCAGATTTCGCGTGCGTTCTTTGGCTTACTGGGGTCCTAAATCTTGCTGCTCTCAGGAACAGGCCCCGGAGCTGCCAATGACTCGATGGGTGCCCCAAACTTGCTCTATTTCTTTTTAGCTGGCTTCGGCGCTATAGATGTGTGTGGAGGGGGTGGCGGTGGGGTGGTTGCTCAGCCGGCGATTTAGTGAGAGCTGTTTCACCCCTTTATAGCCTGGAAATGTCTCTATTCCATGTACCTTCCACGCTGTGCCCTGTTGTGGGGTTCCTCCATTGGTCTGGACTTGTTTTTATGTCCCCTTGAGGAGTTTTGTGTGTTTTGGTCAGGAGAGGTTAAGAGCTGCTTCTTACTCTGCCGCCATCTTAACCCGGAACGACTTTAATGCATTTTTATATATCTTTTTCCACTTGCCCACCTGGGATTTTTTAAGAGTTCTTCTCCTCGGATTGTTGTGCCTCTTTTACCAATTGGCCTGTTCTGTTTACTAAAATATTGATTTCTTCAGTATTGTGTGTGTATCTTTTCTCTAACAAGCTGTTGACTCTTTTCCATGATTTTCCTATATCACTCACTTTTTTTTACCAGTTTTACTTCTACCTCTATTTGTTTTTTTTTAAATTCTTTTTGTGCTCCTCCATAAAATCTTTTTGACTTTGAGAGCAATTAGCATTTTTATTGACTTTGTATGCATCAATATTGACTTTGTTATCTTCTTCAGAGTTTGAATCTACCTATCACCCAAATGACTTTCATTGTTGAGTTTTTTGTTTTTTGTTTTTTTTTTGCTGTTGTTTAAACGTCTTTTTCTTTTCTTTCAGTTAAAAAAAAAGTTGGGCTCTATAACTGTGCTATGATGAAGGGAGAATTTCTCTAAGTTTCAGTTTCTTTGTGTAGCTGTCTTCAGAATTGGCACTGGGAATTTATCTGCTTTTAGTTCTTCATGGTGATATGATATGAGAAGAGGTGTGTTTAATACTCTCCTGACCTGTGCTCTGGTCTATGATTAACCCCAAACACTCTTTTTACCCCTTGGAACTGTGACCAGGCTCCCCCACTTTCATATTACTGCAAGTGTTGCTCTATACTGGTGCTGCTCCTCACCCTGTAACTATGCCCCAGGACTATGGCCTGTTTCTGCATATGGGCAATGTGAAAAGAATCTTGCATCCAGCGCCAGCAAAGAGACCCCTGTAATCTCCATCTAAGCAGTTGTTTGACCCACAACCGCACCCCTTTTTTTGTTTCTGAGAGTTCCAGAAGCCTTGGTTGATGTGCCACTTGCTCCCAAGGCCTATTGCCTAAATGGGCCCTGCCCTGGAGAGCTGTGATCCATTTCCCTCCTGGTGTATTAGATCCCTTACAGAGGCTCTGTAAATTGCTTTGGGATTAAAAACTTTTTCACCTTTTCTTTTTGTGGATTATGCCCTTCCAGAATTCATTTTGAGGTGTTATATCATTGTTTTTGAAGAATAGTTTGGTAGAAATAAGAAAAGTCCCTCTACCTTCTGTGTCATCTTGGCTCCACCCATGGAACTAGCAATATTTGAACCCAGGTTTCATTTTATTTACTCTTTAACCATTTTCCTGTGTTAAGGAAACCAAAGATGCCATACCTCTGTAATTTCTCCTGGAACTGGTCCTAATATTTTTTATTGTACTATTGATTTGTGTATATATGAGGAAAGGGGAGTTACAATAACATAAGATAACAACTTACTTCTTTTATTTGTGTATCCCTACATATGTAAATCTAGACCTATAATTTTAATAATCTATGGAACTAGTGATGTTGTATCTCTTTCCACCAATGCCTTGCTTCAGACACATATGCAGTATTTGCCTCTAAGTAAATCACTGAACTTGTCAGCCACTGAAGCACATTTCTAAAATATTAATTCATGAGACCAAGTGCCAATGAGCATTTTCTCTAAAAATGTTATCAAATTATACAACAGCATAATATAGATATGTTGTAATGTGATTATAAGAATTACAAATAAATGTTAGTCTATTAAAATATGCAAATACTAATTTTTAAAAATCTACCACTTAAGAAATCTAAATAGTTATGTAAACTTTAAAAATTACTAAGAGTTGATACAATTTAATATATATAAGCTAAAGGTTTCTATGGCAGACAAAAATAATAAAACCCAACTTATCCATTTCAAAATGGCATTTTAATGAAGTTAATTTAATTCATTCTTTGTCCTATTTGTAAGATAATTTTTCCAAGTATAAGTTGCAAGACATAATTATTAGCTGTAAGCGACCTTTTCTATCATCAATGGATAATTTCTTGAGTTATGATTACAGATGTCAGAAGATCTAAAAATTATACCACTTGTTATAAGTTGAGGATGTTCAATAGAACTATTTGATCATTTCTTATCTCAAAGAAAGCTAATGTGAATTTGTAGCCTTCTTTATCTTTAAAAAGTTGAAACACATATACTTTGACATATTGCTGTGCATATACATTGAATTTAAGAACAAATTGGAGAGAAACCATGCAAAGCAAAAGATATAAAGGATTTATTCATAAACTATGATTAAGAGAAAAATATGAAAGTCAAAAAGATGTTTGTTTATTCGCCATGTGATCCTCTTTAGACACCAAATCAATAAATAAAGGAAAGAGGAAGAGAAACACTTTTCAAAAAGTAATATGTATATATATATATACATATACATATATATATATGATATTTTTTGCTGAGGAAGCTAGGAAAAATGCCATTTTTTTGTTTATGGAATTCTATGTCTCCATAAAAATAATTTTATTCTCAAGGAAATAGCTTCACATTCTTTATTGGTTTAAATTCATATGATACAGTTTGAGGAATCATTTCTGGGATAGGGTATGAGAGTCCCACACCAACCCATTTTCCCAGAAATCTCTCTCTAATCCATGGACCCAAAAGAAGGAGGAATTTGTTTTCAAAGAGAGAAATTTCTGATTGAGAGGATCTATGTATGTGAATTAAATCTATTTCTATACAATACAGTCAGATCTTATATAGGAAATAGAAAAAGGTCTGTTTTGGACAATTTCCAAAGCAAGTACCTGGTTCAGATAGCTGTAAAGACCATCTAGAAATATGAGAAATAAAATTTTCTGGTGCAGAAATTCATAACTTTATATTCTTTTATTATTAGGATTATGATCATAAGATACAAGTCCTCACTATCTGGCCTACCTATTGGCAATGAAAAAAAATTGTTGTCTTTGTTAAATTGTTTTAAGATCTATTTTTTAAATTATTTTAGTAAAAGATATAGCCAATGGCCTAGACCAGGAAAAACATATCTTCCAGAGAATTGCTCTGAGAAGCTGCATGATTCCATAAGGCCTAAGGGGGAAATGACAGCAGTAGAAAATATCCCTAGAAATCAGACAGATGCATCATGAGACTCCAAATCCTTGAACCAAACTGTGGGTGTTGGGTCACTGATGGCTTTCATGTTTTCCTCATGAGCTATTATTTTGTTTTGTTTATAAGACCTTGTGCCAAAAAGGGAAATTCCCCTTAATGTCTCTTTGTTAATGTGTCTACCAATCATATAATATCATGTTAAAAAAAAAAAAACAAACACCTAAGCATCACATTTAAACCCTCCATAAAATATATTGTACCTTCACATCTTTATGCATCCTGATGAGCCACTCTTCAAAGGTATAGCTCTCATAACTAGAATGATTCACTGGGAAGAATATGTAATTCAATGAATCAGAGGGAACTTCACATTCAATTATTTATTGGCAATGTTTCTCTATGACACCTTTTTAAAGCCTTTAGGATGTAAAGATCATCCTGCTTCCAAGAGGAAAAAAAATACTCTCTGGCCTCATGGGTCTGCATCCTTTTGTTTTTTACTAAAGACAGTTTGGAGACCTTCTTCTTATTTATCTGTAAACATTAAATGCTGTCCCAAAGGCATGTGAAGGCAGGGCTTGCAGGGTATAGTAACCTTTCACACACTTGAAGAGTTGACATCTTTAAGTCTACCTCCTCTTGAAATATCCAATAACTGGAACTTCCCAGGTAGGTCCAAACAATGAACTGTCAAGCCAATCAGAAAAAGACACACTTCTATATAAAAGGAGACTAAGGGAATACTGAGGATCTTTTCCCTTTGTAGGCTAGCAAAACAACCTCTCTTTGTTAATGGGATTGGATTCCCACATTAATAAACAATGTTATTCTTGGGGAGAAGTAAAAAATATTCTATTTGTGATGATATTTTTTCTGGTTCATAAAATGCTTTAGAAGCTATAATTATTACCAATAAGATAAAAACAAGAATGGGAGATCATTTAGTAATCAAAAAATTCCTTTAGATTTAATTCATTAGAATTATATTTTTCACATGAAAATTAGATATTTGATCTAATAATAATTTAAGCATCTAGCCCATTAACAAAAAAGTTCTTTTGCTAGCCTACAAAGGGAAAAGATCCTCAGTAATCCTTGACCCTCTCTTTAATAACGGTGTGTTCTTTTTCTGAGTCTATAGTGGTCAAAACCAAAATTCAGTTGTCTGTCAATATCTCCTTCTTAATGTTACAGTTTTTTATTTTATTTTTTAGAAAAATTTTTTCCATGGTTACATGATTTATGTCTTACTCTCCCCTCCACCACCCCCAACCCCCCTTTAATCCCCCCCATTAGCTGATGTGCACTTCTACTGGTTTCTTTATGTGCCATCAATCAAGACCTATTTCTATATTATTGATAATTGCACTAGGGTGGTCATTTAGAGTCTACATCCTGAATCTTGTCCACATCAACCCATGTGTTCAAGCAGTTATTTTTCTTCTGTGTTTCCACTCCTGTAGTTCTTCCTCTGAAAGTGGATAGCATTCTTTTACATAAATCCCTCAGAATTGTCCTGGATCATTGCACTGCTGTTAGTACAGCCATTACATTAGATTTTACCACAGTGTATTACAGTGATACACTGTGGTAAAATCGAATATAATTTTGATATATTTATCTATTTGGAAAAATTTCTACTGTTGATTAAGTTGGTATAAGCTAGTGAAGAAAGTATTGACTCTGTGCCTAGGATCAATAGGACCAAGTTCAAATCTGATCCCAGATATTACTGGCTATGTGACTGTGGGCAAGTCACTTTGACTATATTTTTCCATTTCATAATCTATAAAATGTTGATATTTATAATGCCTACCTCAAAAGGTTTCTGTGAGGTACAAAATACATAGTATTTATAAAATGCTTAGCCTAGTGCTTAGCAGTTTGTAAGCACTATATAAATGTTAGCTATAATAGGAAAATAGGTCAATCCCTATATAAATAGATAGACATAAACTAGAAATATAAAGCTATATATAAATAAATATGCTTATTTAAAGGAAGTAAAATTTATTCATTGTAAAAAAGCCTAAATGTACACATTTATTGAAATTCAGTCACTAATTCAGTATTTGTTGAACATTATAGGAATTGATGTGCCCACATTAGGAATAAAGGGTCCAGATCTGGATAACACATTGTCAAAACTTAGTAAATATGACTGTGTACAAAGGAGCAAGATGTGTATAGTCAATGGACAGATTCATAACCATGTCTCACATAGATTGCTAAAATAAATCAGTTATGTTTTCTTAAAACATAGGTCTAATCATATCTCTCCCCTAAGTCAATAAACTCTGGTAGCCTCTATAAGTGAATATAAAATGTTTAACATTCAAAACCCTTCGTAACTAGCCATCTCCTTCCTTTCTAGTTTTCTTACACCTTATTCCCCAACAATTCTTCTTAGATTCAGTGACACTGGTCTCCTGATTGTTTCACAAACATGACTGTTCCTGCAGATCTTTCCAGCTTTTTTTCTGAAATCATCTTGCTTAACATTTCTTATAGCACAATAGGATTCCATCATCAGCATGTACAAGACTTTGTTCAGTCATTCCCCAATTAATGGACATCCCCTGAATTTCCAATTCTTTACCACCACAAAAAGAGCTACTATAAATAATTTTGTACAAGGAGGTCCTTTCCCTTTTTTTATTATTTCCTTGGGAGACAGACCCAGTAGTGGTATTACTGAATCAAAGAATATGCACAATTTTATGGTCCTTTGGGTATAGTTCCAAATTGCCATCCCGAATATTTGTATCCATTTCAGGCAGTGTCTCAGCATCTGGAGGCCCTGGTTCAGAACCTGGAATAGTGAATATGGGCTGGGTTCCTTGTTCTTGGCCTGCCCCTTAATCCTTGCTAGAGCTTCTTGCTGTCTGTGCTCCCCTCTCACTCCAGTGCCCCAGATGTTCTCTGCCTACCTTTCAGGTTGTTCTTTTCTTGTAAATTGCTTCAATCTGTCTACTTGTTGGTTCTTTCATTCCTGTATTTGTTTTGTGGCATTATTTTAAGATTGACTGGAGAGGATTCTCATGATGGTTTCAAGCTTCTGTGCTTTTTTTATTGCTATCTTAACATCAGAACTGGAAATTCCACAAAGCATTTTTAAAATATACCCCTGCTACACGTCCTCAACCTCAAAAAATATGAAGTATCAATCTGTGTGTATATGGTTATTGTACGTGTGTGTGTGTGTGTGTGTGTGTGTGTGTGTGTGTGTGTGTGTGTGTATGGGAAGGGTGGAGAAGAGGTGAGGCAAAATACAAGAAAAATGCAGATATCATTATGATATACAAAAATCTAGAAGGAAAGGGAAAATTTGAGTAAAATCAAACATAGATAAACCAAACTTTATCCTATAATGTATCCATTTAATTTTAATAGACACTTGAAATTTGATTTCATTTATTTTTATGGTTTAAATTAAATGAAATCATTAGAATGTGTATATAAAATATCTTCAAATACCAACACATTTACTTTTCTATTTAAAGTATAAAACTGATCATTTAATTTAAACAAGATCAATTGACAACCTACAGAGCAGGGTGTCATTTATTCATCAGAAGCTCTTGGGAGGAAAACATTTTCTAAAACCTTTTTAATAAATTTCAAAATTTTCAGTGGGAAAGGGATCTTTTTAGATGTGATCCTCACAGGTATTACTAAGGACTGTTAAGTCCTACCTATGAAGCTTTTCATTGAATAGAACTTTTACCATTAAAATGATTTATGTTTTTCATTTGTTAATATATGTATTCATTAGTTTTGTGATTATAAAATTAACTTGTTATTTTAACTACAACATCTAGCAATGTGTAGGCATTCTGATATGACTTTCTGAAGACTTTTTTTTACCAATTTTATTATATTTTATTAGGACCATAAGCATTTATTTAAAGGACTATGTAATTCAAACTCATTTGTAGATCAAAGAATCCTTCCAAAATATTGTCATTCCCTAATTGTTTGTGCTTTGTAAAGCTAGATTTTGCTGAAAGAAGGAATTGGGACAAAGTTATTGAAATGATTTTTCAATTTTGCCTTATATATTTTCTTTGGAGTTTAGAAAATGAGTATATTTAAGGTTAATTTTGATAGATAGCATTTGTTGAACAGCTACTTTTATAAAAGCCACTCAGGAAATTTCTCCATTTTTTCTATTCAGATATAATAATTAAATATTTCAACATAACTCACTTCTATATTGTTATTTAATAATTAAATTAATATTTTAAAAGCCTCAACTCATTATCAGTATCTATTGTTATTCATCTAATTATCACAGATAAACAAATACATTTATATATAGCTAATCTCTCTATATCTGTATATACTGTAGGTTACGAATCTAGGTGGGGTGCATTCACCAGAAATCCAAGAAGCAAGGGGCAGTTAAAGGATGGTTGGAACCAGGGTATAAAAGGGGGAACCTCTAAGCAGAGCTTACTCTCGGGGTTTTGGGGAAAACTGGGAGGAAGGAGAGTGGTGTATATAGATCAATTACTCCTAGGCCTAGTGAACTCAGACCTGAAGAGTTGTGTGCTTTCTACCCTGTAACCATTTATGACAACCTGTCCTGATTAACTCTCACTGATCATGAATACTGCAGCTGCTGAAAACCATACAGGCAGGTAGCATTTTCAGTTCAACTAACTCTGAAGACCTTTCAAGAACATCAACAATAATCCATCTAGAGTTTACTCAGTTATTATATTTGATTTAGATTTTTAGCATAGTGAAGGAAGGGGAAAGAAGATTCTTGGGGTGGGGGTGTCTTCCCTTCATTGGGATGAAGCCTACCTCCTGTCATAAAAGATTCTTAGAAAAGATTTCTCCTAACCCTCTCTCCGTCAAATATTCCTTTTCTCTCTGATTCCTCAAGTTATTAAAAGTTATTATACAAAAGTCAGATCGCATTTGATCCATTAAATAAGGAAACTGAAGCCAATAGTATTACCTCAAGAGATCCTCCATTTTCTTGTTGGACTGGCAGTTGGGATTGAAATGGGACAGATGAGAGAAGCTCATTCAAATTGTATCAGCCATCCTTTGCTATATACTACATATATAGCTTGAAACATCATTTCTTGTGGGGTTATATTTTCTCACAGCCATTTCCAGCTTGTGATGAGAGGTTAATTCAGTTTACTCAAGGAAGCCATTGGCCTACTTTCTTCAAGTAAAATCAACAAAGCAGGTTCTGTATTGACAGGAGGGAGAGTTTCAACAGTTTTCCTACCTATCCCCTTCTTGCAACTTGGTGCTTACAGCCTACAGCTTGCCACTGATCTTAAAATACACATAGTCATTTGAGTTTTGTCCAGATCTTCATGACTCCATTTTGGGTTACCTTGGTGAAGATACTGGAATGGTTTCTTCCATTCTATCTCTACCTCATTTTAAAGATGAGGAAACGGAAGTAAACTGGATCAAATTACTTCCCAGAGGTCATATAGCTTGTAAGTGTCTGGGGCCAGATTCAAATTCAGGAAGAGGAGTCCTCCCAACTCCAGATCAAGGATTCTTTCCAATGAGCCACCTATTTACTTCTTACACTCCTTTATAGTGTAATATAAAAATTTCCCTTATTGTCACTATTTCTTAAAATGTTACTCATATTGTTCATCATTGCAATCTAATGATGAATAGTCCTATAATATAGGTCTGAGTCATTAAATGGTTAGGACACTATAATTCAGTCAAATACTGGAATATGGAGATCTATGACTACATACCATAGAAAGATGGGAGCATTTCATAAAATAAGTTGCTAATTCATGAAACCAAAAATAACTTAGTTCTAATTTTAGGTCTGACATTATATTACCTTGACAAACTGTTTACCTTCCTGGGACTCAAGATTTTCATCTATAAAATGCAGCTGAGTAATGAACATTAAAATGAAAATATATTATTCTAATTTTTATGATGTGTACATATATGAAAATGTAGTTTTCATATTTTATGAAATATATTAATGTAATTTGCATTCAATTTCAATGTCAAACTCATGGAATATTTTTTAAACAACTCTCAATATTTATTTTAATTAGTGTTTAATGACTTCATGCCACCTTTGTTTTGACCTAAACACATAATTTCATTGATTCAGGAAACTACTGATTAGGAAATATGCTCTATTAATGCTAACTAAGGAAAAGTGTTTTCTATTGAATTCCCTGTGCCACTCAATGGTTAAGTAACTTTCTCTGGATCATTTTTAAAATAACATTTCATTTTTTTACCACTTATATCTAAAACTATTTTTCACATTATTTTTTAAAATTTTGAGTTAGGAATTCTCCCTCTCTTTCCCATATTCCCTCCCTGAGATGGTAAGCAATCTGATTTAAATTTTATATGTGGAATCACATAAAACATTTTTCTATACTAGCTATTTTGTGGAAGAGATCTCAAATGAAATAAAATAAGTAGAAGGACATATAGTATGCTTCAGCCTGAATTCAGACTCCATCAATTCTTTCTCAGAGGATAGATAGCATTTTCATCCTGAGTCTTTGATGTTATTCTTGGATCATTGTATTGACGAGAATAATTAAGTTATTCACAGTTGTTCAACAAAAAGTATAGCTGTTACTATGCACTATGTTCTTATGGTTCTATTCTTTTTGCATCAGTTCATACAGGTCTTTCCAAATTTTTCTCAGATTATCCTCCTTATCATTTCTTCTACCAAAATAATATTCCATCATAATAATGTACTACAACTTGTTCACTCATTTCCCAATTGGACAACCACTCAATTCCATGGACTAATTTTATTGTGTGCTGTAATCCAGAAAGAAATATATGATTGTACAACCTACAGAGACAATGTAAGTTATCATCTTGTTATGGTAATTGTGGCATGTTAATTCTAAGATAAGTGTTTGGCTTAAAGGTGAAATCTGATAGGAAAGAGAATAGGAAATTCTAGAAAATTCTTCTTGCAGTATTTTTTTCTTCTTCATCTGACTTCTCAATTGACCCATATCTCTAGTTCATAGACAAGAAAAAATTCATGCACATCACAGAGATCTTCCTAGGAAAGACTTATCAAGTCATATTATCCTCTTTTGTTAAAAATGAATTTTGAAGCAAATTTTTATGCCTCAACATATGTGTGCTTTTGAGGATTTTCTTATGCAAAGAAGATCCATGCATTTCAGTTCCCAATTAAGTCTCATACATGGTGATGTGCCTAAGGCCATGATCTCCTTCACTACTCTCTCCATTAGGAACAATGAGAACAGAAACAAGTTGTTCATCCTCCCTCATGTCTACTGAAAGCAGTGGCAACAGCTGCTACAGTGACAGGCTGTCTGTCATGTCATTTCTCTATGCCATTTCTTACTGTAGCAAACATCAGCTATGCTTATTAGGAATAATTTGCATAGTGTTTCACATTGATAAAGTGATTTGTTTATAGTCACTTTTGTCAGTCCATTCATACTAGTAGATAGAAAATCTGTTGTTTGTAGAGTTTTCTTTTCAGAAGGAAATTGAAATTAAAGCAAGGAATGCAGATTTATGAAACTCTCCTATGGACTGGTTGAAATAATAATTTTTATACTTGTTTTCACTAAAAGTTACAATTTTCACTTTGTTCTTCTGGTTAACCAAATACAAATGATTTTTAAAACTGAATTGAGCTATGTGTAGTATTGATTTACTGTCACGTATAACAGGTTAAGTATGTCAGCATATTCAATTAACAAGTCCTCTGGCATATTTTTTATGGATTAAATAATTTCAGTATTTTAGAACTTGAAGGGACATTGAGATAGTTTCTGTTTAATATCTGAGGTTTTAAGAGGGAAGGTAATTAAGAGAAAAATTAATTAATTAAGAGTTCAAATTCATAGCCTTGAATCAGTTGTGTGACACTGAAGAAATCACCCAACTTCTTCCATCTTTAGTTTATTAATCTTATAGTGAAGGGGGAATACTTGACCATATTTTTAAAGTATTAATAGGTATTTATGTTTGAGTGGATGTTCTACAGAAAATTTAAGAAAGAAAATGGACAGTTACCCAAAAAAAAGATGAGTTTTGATAAATACAGAAAAGGAGTAAAATTGAAAGGAATTTTGATCCATCTAACATGGAAGAAAATTATGTCAGATGATTTACAGTAGAAGAAATTGAAATGAAGAAAAAGAAGGGGAAGACATTGTTTAGATAATTTGGAAATATTGAGAAATTAAAATGGGCAGAAATTGAAATGGTAGAAGGGGAAATTTCTATGTTTTTGACAACTTTTAACAGAGTAATTTGGAAGAGGGTTATAGCTCAAAGACCAGAATTAAAGCCAATTTTTAAAAAAAAGACTAAACCTAAAGAAAATAATTAGATGAAATGAAAAGTCTAAAAAATAGAATAATGGAGTAACAAAAGAAGAAAGAAGAGTAGATGGAGAAAAATTCAAGGTGAACAATAAAAACTCAAATAAGGTGAGGAGAAAAAGTACAAAGAAAATAAAATAAGAAACACAAATCAATAAGAAAATGGAGGAGTCAGAGAAAGGAAAGGTAGTTGAGTGTTGCTGTGTTAACCAGGTATTAATGAGATGAGAAGAATGACATCTCTAGAGCTGAAATGCCCCAACAGCATTTTTCACATAGCTATTCTCAAGGGAAGTTATTAGCAAAAAAGGCAAAGGATGTCACTTGTAGCAAGTACCAGTATATTAGAATCATATGATATTTATATTTTAGTCTCATTCAAGTAACTCCTCAAATCTCAGGCAAATTCCTTTTCTAAAAATAAGTTAATTGGGTTTGTTATGTCTCTCAATTTTGCTCAATTATTAGAAAGAAATGTTTCTTTTAAAATGGAAGTAGTGTTATATTGAGAAAACAAAGAAAGAAAAAGAACTAAAGAATTTAGGTGAATGTGACTGAAGAAAGTAAAGTAGGGTCAATAAATTCTTGAGCAGAAATAGATAGTATGGTGTTCTAGAAGAAGAAAGAGATATATACTTGATTTGAAAAACTTTTCCAAATTGATTAGATTTGTCTTTCCAAAATTTCCCTCTCAGATCAATATAAATATTGAAGTTTTAAATCAAAATATTTTATTTGCCAAAAAATCTAATAAATTAATTCAAACTTTAAAGCAAAATGAATTTGCCTTCGAGACATTACAGCTTAGTGAATATGACTTGGATTAAATTGCAAAAAAAGACTTAGAAAGAGTCATCTATTGAAAAGAAAGCAGTATCACATAATTTATGAGGAGGGAAATAGAAGGGAAGGTTCTCAGAAATAAATGATGCAGAGTGAACAAGAATAAGAATTAAGAAAATTGTCATTAAATTTGGCAATTAAAAAAGAGGAAGAGTTAAGGATTAAACAAGAGATAGAGAAAAAGAAGACAAAATTAAATTAAATTTAAATTTAATTAAAAATTTGGAGTAAGTAATATAAGAATAAAGAGAGCCAAGTACCTAAATGTTATGATAGAGGGGAGAGAGGGATTCTATGGGGTGAGACTCTCTTCTAGCTCTCCCCTCGCACTGATTATGCACTGCTGAGAATTTAAGGGGGAGTCACCCTGAAACTGGATGACCTGGATGGTTGTGCCACCCCACAGGGGTTGGGGACAAGACTTCCCTTTAAATGAGGTGTGGGGACCCCAATATGATTCTGAATGAGGGCGGGGTTCACACAAGACTCCTCTTAGGTCAGTCAACTTCACATAGGTTGGTCTGGCTTCAAGATGGAGGCAGCCAGTTCAAGCTATGATTCCCCTCCCCCTTGTCTCTCAGGCACTCTGGAATGCTATCTGACTAATAAATGTCTTTTATTGATATCAATATAGGGCTTGTGGAAAGGGGTGAAGGGCAGTGGGGTTTTGGGGTGCCCTCTTCTCTATTTCTAGGGGGTCTGTCACTCTGGTGGGAACCTTTTGGGTTCCCACTTCTAAGCATCTCTCACCCCTTCTCCTTCTGTTTCTATTTCTATCCTTTTCTATAATTGCAAGTTAGACTGGAAAGGGTCTCTCAGTTGGGTAATGGGAGAAGGAGCCAAAGAGATCACTCCCAATATGGAGTCCTCAAACTTAGCTGACTCTATGGTTGAAATCTTGCTGGGTGAGAAAGGATGGGGTGCCTTTGACCAGGGAATCAGGGTTTCAATGTCCAAAGAAAAATCCTTAGGAAGCCCTAATGACTGTATTTGAGCTGAGATGTTCTCCTCTTCCTTTTCTCCATCCTCTCCTGGAAGTCCCTCCTCCTTCCTCCTCTGGAGCCTCCCAGAATCCTCCCTTGTTCCTAACTGTCAGTAACTGTCACAAATGGCCTTCTTTTGGCTCTTTTTGTCCCATCCCCCATCCTTCCAGTAAGAGTTTTTGAACAGATAAATCTAACGATAAAACTGGAAGGTAATAATGATAGCTAATCACAGGAAATAATATTGTCAACATTTTTCATTTTTGTCAAAAAATTTCAATTCATTTACACACTCCAATGAATCCAAAGGAAGTTTGTTTCTTCAACATTTGAGAAAATATTCTTCATGTGTCAAATTATTACTTTAAGGTAAAATGCTTATATTGTATATATAATTATCTCATTGCTATTAACTTTTTAACTTTTAATGTAATACAAATAATTTCTCTGCTATAAAACAAAGATATCCTTTCTATATGCCTTTTGTGAAGTTATTACCAATAGAATATAGTATTCTTCCTTTAGTAAAAAGGAACTTGCAATTTTAAAAATAATGCTTCAAATTATTTTTTGCATAATATTGAAGTCCATTCGTATGAGATCAAATGGTATTTCTGTAGAGTTTTAAGAAAAATGTAGACCTGGAAATGAATGTTTTTATATTTTGAAGTAGTATTGGTCATGTGTTTAAAGTAGTTTATCAGGTATACAAAAGAAATCATTGTTTTTATATGAATAATATACAAAAATAATTCACATTTTCATTGTACTTTTGTTTTGATGCCTTCAGAGATCAATGACCATTTAATATGTTCTTCATATATAATTCTAGACCATGAAACAAAAGAAAACCTTATCTTAAATTTTTGATAATTGAATGAGATTCATTAAATAATCAACCCAACATGTCCTAAGGACTTATTAGTGGACTTAGAATTGGAAACCACAATTTAAGTTCTATATTTTAAGTTTCCTTTTTAAAAGTTACTATTTTAAAATGGAAAAAAAAAACCAAACCACTAGATAATGAATTAAAGTTTACTGCCTTAAGTAAAATTTTTCCCCTCTCTTTCTCTTATTGTCCACATAAGATATTAATCTTTTCCTTAAGAGATGTAGAGAAGAATAATGACCAATAAAAATAAATTAGTATACAAAAGTATTCATTTTATAATGATATATGTGTGTATAAATAAAACATATATATTTACTCCTATTCCCTGTATATTCCAGTATTCATTTCTTTAGTATCATAAAACACATGTATATTTTAAGAATGTTAAGGAGGAAAAGAGAATTATTCTAGTTTTTTCAACTTTTCCCTCTTGCTTTTCAGCTTTAGAAATTTAATTAATTATTATTCTGAGGTGGCATGGTTGGTCAACTTTGTGGGAAAAACAAGCTAAAGAGTCAAAAGTTGAATTTCTCTGTGGAATCTAAGAGTCTAGCAAATGATTCAGATAATACTGCTTCTCTGTCTCAACAAAAGCCATGCCAAATATTGAACAGTTTGGGGTTTGGAAAAGGAAATATCCCATTATACTATCATTATGTCTAGACATCCATCTAAGAAAAGTAGGACTTTAAAAACTACAAAAGAAATACATAAAAAACCAAAAATCAAAATGTCCATGGTGGTATATTCAGAAAGGTTTTTGATGCATTATTAATATTCATATATATGAATCTTGCCAACAGAGAAGTCTTCCTAAATTTTTAAAATAATCTGTCAGTCTCTTTATGTTAAATAGTTGATTTTTACATGACATTGTATTTAGATAGCCAATTTTCCGAGTCTGTTTTTTTCTAGATTCCAAATTCATATTTTGATACATTATTTTCCTCAAAATTATCACAAAACAGGCCTTATTCAGACATGATTTGGTTTAATTTTATCTTTTCCTAACATATCTTTAAGGATAGGTATGAGTACATGTAAGGATGGGATTTTTTGAAGGGGATGGGAAAAAAGGAGCCAGAAGAAGGCAGTTGGTGACAGTTACTGACAGTTGAGACCATAGAAGATTCCGGGAAGGAAGAGAGGAGAGGTCTTCTGGTGGCAGAGGACTGGGAGAGGAGGAGTACATCCCAGCTCACATCCAGTCCTGAGGGCTTCCTGAGGATCTTCTAGTGGAAATTAAAACCCTGATTCCCTGATAAAAGCCATTCCATTGCATCTCACTCATCAAGACTTCAACAACTGAGTGAGATAAGTTTTTGCACTCCATTTTGGGAGCAATCTCTTAGTCTCCTTCTCCCATTACTCAACTTTGCTGAGAGACCCTTTCTGGTCTAACTTACAGTTATAGAAACTTACAATTATAGAAAAGGATAGAAACAGAAAAATAGAAATACAAACAGAAGGAGAGGGGACAAGGAGAGAAGCTTAGAAGTCAGAACCATTGGGTTTCCCACCTAAGTGACAGACCCCATAGAAATACAGAAGAGGGCACCCCAAAATGCCTCTGCCCTTCACCACTTTCCCCAGTCCCTATATTGATATCAATAAAAGATCTCTTAACCAGTTGGCAATGTGACATTGCTACACGGGAACAAAATTTATATATATATATATATATATATATATATATAAGAAATAACAAAGTACAACCCATGCAACAAATGTACAGTTAAAATATTTTACATGCAAAATAATATAATATAAAATTATAATAAAATATTTTTTCACAAAACTTAGTGAAAATCATGGAATAAGTAGATTTTAGGTAATACATCAAATTAAGTTTTAAACTCAGAAGTGGAGGATTACACAATCACTAGAACATATAGGTGCCTGAGAGATTTTTTATTTTAGTGTAAAAATGAAAGCAAGTGCAAGAGTCTACATAAATCTATACATATTATATATTACAAATAGCTGCAACTATTTCCTATGTAGCAGTAATAAATGACATGGATGTTTCACATCATTTGGGTTTTTTTACAACAATCTTATATTGAGAAATAAATTAAATATAGATATATACTTTTAATGAGTCCGCCACTTCCTTTTCAATATTATCATGGTCAAGTCATGTTATCTTGCTTGACTTGAGTTTTCCTATATGTAAAATGAAGTTTAAGGGTTGCAGGTATTACCTAAGGAACCCTACAGTTCTAAATCTTTGATCCTATTCTATATAGTTTTCATGCAAAATGAAATAGAGTAGAAATAAGATATTTTAAAAGAAATATAATAGAGAATAACCTGTAGGCCTAAAAATTCCAAATCATTGGTTTCTAATATTGATCTTGCAAACTAACAGTGACATCATGAACTTGTTGTTCCCTGTGTTCCCTATCTCTTATACCTGGATCAGTTCCATCCTCCTGTCCCAACTCAAAATTACTGCTATTATTTCTGTTGCTACTGTAGTGTGAATAATGGATGGACTACTGATATGGAAGTCAGGACATCTGACTTCAAATCCTTCCTTAGATATTTACTAGCTGTGTATTGATGTGCAAGTTGTTTAGCTTCTCAGATCCCTACATTTCTCATCTTTAAAAATGAGGATAATAAGGATTATGAAGAAAATATTCTGCAAATCTTAAAATGCTATATAAATGTAAGCCATTACAAGTATACAATGCCTGAGCTGGTCACTGCTTTCTTGGTGAGATTAGAATTCTTCCTTGGCTATAAGTAATTAGAAACTACAACTTAGTAAGGAAAGGTGTTAAAGAAGGGTAACCACCTAATAGAGGCTTTACACAGAAGGGAGATTAGAAAAAATGGAAAAAGCAAAAGATTTAAAAAGTTTCTTAAGCACTGACTGTCTATTGGATAGAAAACAAAACACAGTCCCTTTGCATATAAGTTTTTGTTACCTGTGCAATGAAATATTGACAGAACTTTACCTCTTTGGATCCCCTGTGAATAGGAAAAGATTCCAAATGACTACAATACATGCAAATATTAAATTTAAAGGGAAAATAATTAATAATTTAAATAGTATCCTTCCTCTCCATCTAGAATGCATCCCCTGTGAATAGGAAAAGATTCCAAATGACTACAATACATGCAAATATTAAATTTAAGGGGAAAATAATTAATAATTTAAATAGTATCCTTCCTCTCCATCTACCCAAAAGTTAATTCATGTATATCAGACATGATAACAATGTGCATTAAGAATAGATCTCTTATGTTATAAGAGTGAAAAAAGTATTCTCAGATATAGGACACAGGTTGTCACTTTCTGTTTGATTCTTATCAATATATCCCTATAAGCAAGGTTAATAATGTATTTATTCTCATTAATTCATTCTCTAATTCATTCAATTCTCTAAATTTTGTCTATATCTGACTTCCTCTACTTAAACAATAGTCCACAGAATGCCATGTAATTTCTTTCAGTGAGATTACATTGTTTTCTATTTAAATCTAAATTATAGAACTATTGTGAGAATAACATATTTATTGCAATGTGAAAAAGTTTTCATTTCATAAGACTTTATTGGTTTAAATTTGTAAGATGGAAAATCTTGTTAAACCAAATTCTTCATGATTTCAATATTTTGTTCATTCTTCTAAATCATAAACCATACATATGATAGAATATTCACCAAAATGGTACTTATATGTCATAGCATCAGAGTTGGAAGGATCCTCAAAGGTCAAATACTTTAACCTCAAATTGAACAGATATTTCTGCAACATACCTCTAATAAAATTTGATCCAGTTTCTACTTAGAGGACTCTAGTTAATGGGAACCCACATATCCTGAAATGTTTCAAAAGGGTCATTAATTGTTATGATGCCCTCCATTAGGCCTAAATTTGGCTTTTCACAACTTATAACTGTGGCTCCTAGTTCTGTCCTCTTAAATCTAAATAAATAAAATCTATACTTTCTTCACTATGAAGACATTATGATGGTCAAAGGGCAGATAGCATGATCAATAGGTGATTTCTTAGCAGTTACCTTACCCTTCATCCCACTTTCCCCCTCTTTCATATGATTTTTATTTTTAGGATACTTATAAAGTCCTTACTACCACTACTATTAGAAAATACATAATTTAATTCTCTTATTGCTCCACTTACCATCCTGAAACCTCTCAAATCTCTCTGGATATAAGGGTCATGTTAGTCACTCCCCATATTAGAATGCGAGGTAGCTGGTAGTGCAGTGGATTGAGAACCAGCTTTGAATTCAGAAATACTCATCTTCTTGAGTTCAAATTTGACCTCAGATATTTACTAACTACATGGTCCTTGGCAAGTCATTTAGTCCTATTTGCCTCAATTCCTCATTTGTAAAATGAGCTGGAGAAAAAAAGAAAACCTTCCAGTATTTTCCAAGAAAGCCCAATCTGGGTCATGAAGATTCAAATGCAATTGAAATGAGTGACAACAATAACAACTAGTAGAATATATGCTTCTTGAATACTGAGACAATTTTGCTTTTGTACTTAGAAATCCAGGACTTGGTTCAATGTTTGGCACATAGCAATCACTTTTCATTCCTTTCTTCATTCATTCAATTATGCATTCATTTACTTATCCCTTCATTCATTAATATGGAGAAAGAAGAATTAGAGAAGACAAAGAATGAGAGATAATCCTGAAAAGACTCAATGATCAATGATGTCAAAAATTCCTAAACTGACAAATAAAATGAAGACTGTGAAAGCACCATTGTATTTAAAATTTTAAAGACCAATGACAAACACTGAAAACTCAATGAAGTGATTAAGTGGAAAACCAAATTTTTAGGGTCAGAGAACATCAATGGGTAATAGGAAAGTGCCTTTGGAAAATATATGCTATTGTTTCTGGGAGCTTGGCACTGAAAGAAGTATATTAAGAGGTATAACAATTCAATTCTATAATTTCACTTCCTCTATTATTGAATGATTTCCTTAGACACAATTTACCTCCTATTGGTTTTCAAAGCATCTTTTATCTTTTTTTTCTCTATTTGGGATTTATTTATGTACATGCCTAATTTATATCCTAATAAATTTTAAAGTCCTTAAAAAGAACATCTTATTCATAAGTTTACAGCTGCAGGAGACCAGCATGATCATTTAATCTATGGTCGTTTTTCAGGTGAGGTAAAGGAATCAGAATTTAAGTGACTTTCCCAAGTCAAACATATAAACATATCATTTCATCTGCTTATATGAAATTGTAACGAATGGTTACATATATTAATGAAATTGCTGGTTTATTTATTTTTGTTTTTTAATTAGGTACTATAATATATTAAAACAATTTTGTTTTATATTGAATTACAATATATAGTAGATATACAGCAATTTTTGTCTGAAATACCATGTTTAAGGTAATTTTGTAGATAATTGCAGATTTGAGGATAAGCATTGCCTATTCAAGGATGATTTTTTAAATCAAGCACCCTCCTTCTTAGTAATTATGGAAATTTGCATTTACTTCCAGAAAAAGTTTGGTATTTTTGAACAATGCCTATATGATGAGTAGGATTTAATGTTTAATTGCACAAACATTGTAAAATTAAGGAAAGGTGATGAGGTCAACAATCTAATCGGTTGTACATGGATTTAAATTAGTTTAAAAGATGAAGCTAATTACAGTGAAAATAATACAAAAATATATCTAAATTTCTAATTAGAGGATATATATGTATATGCATGCACATAGACACATATATGTAAGCATGTACATATATATGTATTATATATGTGGAATAAATATGGGTACTATACATGCTGAAGGTATTTTGTAAAGACTTGCCCATATAAGTTGTGGACCAAGAGTAAATTTCATACAAGAGTAGGAAAAAAATGGAAAATCCATTTTCCTAAGGGAGAGGTAGTGTACTTTACAAGTCAACTGAAATCAAAGAGAAGTATTTCTCATATTTTGATAAAATCATTTTCTCCCTATTGGGAAGTTAAAGGGTAACTCTCTTCAATGTACCAGGCAGGGATGCATGACCTGGCTTCTATTAACAATAATGGGGAGTCTAGCAGCTCTATCTCCATACGTTGCACTGAAAAATACCTCTGTAAGTAAAGATTCAACCCAGGGGTTAGATTTTACTGCAAGTTATAAACTTCAGGAAACCGGGTATCTAATGGAAATGCTGACACAATCTTAACTATGGTGGAATGAACAGAGTAGCTTTAGTGCTCCAAGTCTTTTATTCCAGAATGTGTAAATGTTTATGTTACCCTTGGATAAAAGAATTGATGTGGAAATCACTCATGCTTGATCAATTGTCTGTGAATTAAAAAAAAAAGTACTATTGCTAAATAGAGATCTGGGTAGAAGAGAATATGGACTCAATTTCACTACTAAGTCTTTTTATGGGTCTTACATTTTATTATTTATATTTAGGAGAAATATTTCTCCATTATTTATAAAGATCTCATTTTATTTTTACCGACCAGGAATTAATATCCCTTATAGATTTATTGAAGGCATATAGATTTTCTCTTAGCCTTTACTTCCTGTGAAATAGAAAAAATACAAGTAAATACAACAATCATTTATCAAAGGCTTACTATAAGTTAACTATTGGGGATATAAAGAAAAGTGAAGAATCTCTTCCATCAAGGAAAATGAAAAATCTCATCCTTAATTTAAGCAGTGTGTTTCAAAAAAGATTATATTCAAAATTTATTCTGACTACATAAACAATTCTATTAAATAAGAATTGTATTTTAAGAACAGTCTACCTTCATATGAACTAAAATTCATAGTGTTTGTATATATAGGCATGTAGAATATACTTGAAATAAGAGTATACTAAATGAAATAAGGGAAATTATTAACAGAGGATTATTTTTTAAGTTTTTTATTTACCAATTGCCTGTAAGAAAATTCCACATAAGTGTTCCAAAGTTATATGATCCAAATTGTTTCCTTCTTTCCTTCCCTCCCCCATCCCAGAGTTGGCAAGAAGTTCAATCTGGGTAACACATGTATTATCACACAAAACACATTTCCTTATTGTTCATTTTTGCAAGTTGATAATCTTATAAAACCAAAATACCAAAACATATACCCAAATATACAAGTGAAAAAAACATATACTTTCATCTATGAGAGAGGATTATGAAGATAGCAATGTAGATGAAAAATAAAGCCTTGAACCCCCCCCTAACATTTTAGATTTTAGACTCTATCTTGGAGCAATGACAATTTAGCCTTCAGATGTGTAAAGGGTTATCTTAATCATTTCTTTCTCCATGTTCTGATGTTCTCTTTTACACTGAAGATGACTAAGAAAAATATAAGCTTATCCTATTATCTTAAAGCATGGGGTTAGATATATAGAATGCCACGGACAATGAGGTACAATAAATACTGGAATGCATACAAGATTAACCCTTCTCTATTTCATTTGTGGTCTCAAGTCAAAGTAGAAAATTGAACAATATCTATCAAACTCCCCACAACTGTATGGTTCTAGGTAATTCTGCTTGCGTTTAGTTCTATGTCTCTTTTTTATTCTTGTCTTAATATTTCATGTGAAAGTCAGTTTTGCTTAGTTTTGTTTTGTTTTGAAACATTTTCCTGCTAGTATTTATCCAATGGCCATTGGAACAATTTCTTGTTGAAATTCCTCTTCTGGAAGTTGTATTGAGATCTAACAGATGGAAAATCAGTAGCAGTTGCAGAGAATCATTGCCAAATGGGACACAAACAAAGAAGAGAAGCATAATAGAGTTCCTCACTGCAGGATCCAGAGAACTAGTGCCATTAACAAATGATTGAAGAAAGGGTATAGGGACTTGGCTGCCTATATCAATATTGTCTGACAATAAGTAAACTTTTGCTAAAGGGGCCAAAAAATAGAATCTTACTTTCAGGAAAGAGACAAAATGTTGAGCCTGAAATAGCAATATTTGTTTGTTTTAAAAATAAACTTCATTTGAAGCCTACTTTGGAAACATAATTGCTATGCCATCTCTTACTCTTTGTAAGTTTGTTTCCTTTGCTATTAAAAAAGGGCTTGTGCTACTTTCATTCTATACTTCTCCAGGATGTTTTAAGAAAACTGCTTGGTAAACCTTTTAAACAGCTATATAAAAGTAAGTTCTTTGTTCTCTACTTTAAAAAAAAAAAAAGAGAACAGAGGTTATATGAAGAGGCAGTTGACAAATGAACAAAAAAGAAATAAATATAAAAGTGAACATAAGGAAGAATTTTTATACTGTCAATGAGAATTTATTAAGTGCTTACTATGTACCAGACAATATGTTAAGCAAGCCAAAAATTAGTTCCTACTCTCAAGAAGCTCAAAGTTAGAAGGGAAGATAATATGCAGACAACTATGTAGAAATATTATGTATATATATACATATATATGTTTTTATACATATATATTTCAGTCTATTCATTTTTATATTTACTTTGTTTTCAGGAACTCAAAGGATTTTTTCCCCAAATCCCAATAAAAACTGATTAATTGATAAGGGAGATAATGATGATTTTTCTACCAAATATATGAGTAGTCATCATTATCTATGGGGGTAGGGAAGGGTAGAGATTTTTTTATGGACAAGCTTTCGGTTAGTTATTTACCAATTAGAACTCTCTTGGAGTTCAGGGTTGGGGCTTAATAAAGGAATCCTGATAATATGGAATCCTCCGAAATTTTATTTATGGACCTGTGTCAAAGGATTGGGGATCCTTGATTATCAAGAGAATCACAGACTATATTAATTTGCCTAGAGTGGTCAATTAATAAATTAATTTAATACCCAGAAACACTACCTCTTAAAATTTAAACTGTCATAGAATGTAGGTCTTCCTAATTTTAAGGCCTGTACTCTGCCCATTAAATCATGGTGATAAAATATTGAAAGACAGTTACAAAGGGTTTTTAATTAAAATAGTCAAGCATTTGTCTGAATAGTTTGGATACAAAAAGGTTAATAATAATAATAATATACTACATATATGTGTATGCGTGTGTGTATATTGTTGACTAGTTGATAGTTTGATTTCCTAGAAATGGGGGAATGAATGATAGGTACCTCTCAAAATTAGGTTTCTATGCTAAAATCCATTTGTGTCATGAGTTTCTGTCTATTTTGGTGGCCAACAACTTAAAGAACAAAAGAAGTTGTGGTGTTATGTAATAGCAACATGGTTAGGAGACATTCAGTTTGGCCCAAGTCATTTTATAGGAATATGAAAGTGTTAAAAAAAGTTCAATTTTTATAATATTGAGTTGATAGTAGACAATATTGTTCCTCCTCAAGTGCTGGAAAGCTACTCATGTTTCCAGTTCTATTGCTCTCTCCTCTTTCCCAAATGATACAGGTTCTTCCTGTTGTTCCTCTACATTTTCTTTTGTTGAAATTCTGCTTCACTCTGTCTTTTGATCGTTCTGCTACCACAAAATTTGTTTAAAGACTCTTGATAGTAGACTAGAGAAATTTGATTTGTTGAACTAAAATACCCTGGGACTATTTAATCATTAAATGGGTAATTATTTTCTTTTAAAATAAATGTGGAGGGAGAATCAATTATTTTAATATTTAGTACTTCTTGAGTTACCACTAACATGACATATATTTTTGGATATTAGTATCCAAAATTACAAAGCACACATGCCATAGCATTTTAGAGACCAAAGATACTTTAGATTCATGTAATATCATCTCTCATTTTAAAATAGGAAACAACTAAGGGCCACAAATATTATATGGCTAGCCTCAAGGTCATTCTCCTAACTAGTTAGCAGAGATCCTATGTGAACTCAATCTTCTGATACATGGTCTCATGCACTTTCTATTAAACCTAAAAATTATGTAAGCATTCTTTACTTCATAATAGAATCTATCTCTGGATTGTTGAAAAACATAATGTTCTCTTCAAGCAATAATATGCTTTGCCTTAAGGAAATTATAATTTCTTTTAAATTTTAAATTTTCATAAGATACATTAATTGCATAACATTTGGTACAACAGTAGTGACAAAAAACCCTTTGGAAAATTAAATGACATTATACTTTGGATTTGGGGTATGATAAGTAAGTTGTATTAAAATTCATCTTGGCTTTGTAAATTTTATGACTGTGTTGCATTATTATTCCATTGTCAGAAATTTCTGTGAGTTGAGTGAATTTGATTTTCTCAAAGCATCTTCAAGAATGCCTACAAAATATGAAATAGCTTATGGAATTTATTTTCAAAGCTGTGTATTTTTTCATGTCTTTATTTGGGTTCAACATGCCTTATTTAACTTTGGAATATAAAATATGGGGGGTTAACAGCATTTATATACTTCTTATGAGATTCTGTGAAATGGGATTTTATAATGCCATTGGGCTATATCACTATTCCATCTCTGCAGCATATAAAAATGGTTCGCTGCACTAGTTGTATGCAATTTACCTGCAAAATGAACATTCAGTATTCTGCACTGTAAAGTTATCAATATTTAACCAAAATTGACAAGACACCAGGAACCAAGTGAACCAAGACTTATTACTCTGAAGCTAAAGGTCTTCTATACATAACACACAAACCATAATGATCACTGATCTCTACAGCTCTAATATGCTTGGGTCATTTGAGCAAATGGGGATAAATGATCATCCTCCACTGGTAGAACTATTGCTTTTTATTAAGATACCTTGAACCAGAGCACAAGCTAATTATATTAAACTGGAATTTAAGGATGGGCTCCTCCTATGACCTTGTAGACTGACACCATGGGACTTCATCTCACCATGGTCTGATTAGTAAAATGACTAAAGACTGATTATGGGTTAGGAAAGGGAGTTATTCAAAAATGAAGCTGTTACACTAAAGACCTCCATTAGATTACTTGAAAAATGTTCTCTGATTAAAAAAAATGAAGAAAAGTCTTCTTTCAAATGAAAATAACTAAAGATCAGGAAATATAATAAATAAATTATAGGAAGACTTCTAATTCAATTTTCTCCAAAGGCCTTTCTTCTTTCTCATATTAACCATTTGTAAGATCATTTTATTGCTTTTTTCATAAAAAATCTGATATAAAAAAGTAAAACAAATAATGTAACTATTGCCACCATATCTTATGCTTACTGTATGCAAAGCACTGTGTAAAAATAATAATAATAATGAATATATAACTTTTGCAAAATACTTCATAGACCTTTTTTTCTTTTCAAACCTTTATTGAGAGGATGGGGAGACAAGCACTAATAGGAAGCTATTGTGTAAGGACATTCTTCTAAGCATTTTACACATTTTATTCTTATTTGATGCTTATAACAATACTGGGAGGTAGCTACTATTATTATCCTCATTTTATTAATGAAGTTACTGAAACTGACAAAATTTACTTTATTTGTTAAGGATCACATAGTTAAACATGTTGGTACCATGACTTGATGTATGTCTTCCTCAATCTAGATTCCATTCTATCAATTAAAGGACCTAACTGCCTTAAAGATATGTGACATTATTTTTTTTTTCTCCTGAGTTTAACAGAATTGAAAACTAAGAATGAGAGTAGATAAGTAACTCATCCAGAATAATGCAAAGTTAGAATCTGAGACTGAAATCTGCTTATTCCAAGATCTACATGGATTTTTCTACTCAATACATTAGATAATGAGGGAAATAAACAATAAACTAATTAAATGCTATTTTTTAAGTTTATAGTTTTTTTTGAAAAGACACTGGCATGTAATTTATGTAATTATTTTCTTACTGTATATAAATATTTTAACACTTTAAAAAAGTTCCAAATTTTTAATATCCTACCTCTCCCATTTTCTTAAGAAAGCAAGTAATGTGATATTGATTGTAATGTGAAGTCATGCAAAATATATTTCCATATTAGTCAGCTTGCAAAACAAAACACAAATAAAATTTAAAAATTTAGAAATAAAAAATATTTTAAAGTGAGGTATGTTTCAATTTGCATTGAGTTCATCAATTCTATCTCAGAAGGTCAATAGAATTTTTCATTGTGGTTCCTTTGGAATTGTTTTGGATCATTGATCAAAATAGCCAAATCTTTACTAGTTGATTATCAAATAATATTGCTATTATATACAATATACCCCTGGATCTATTCTCTTCATTTTATATGAGTTTATATAGACATTCTTTTGGTTGTTATTTTTTCTTTCTCCTGAAAACATCCTGCTTGCCATCTCTAGAAGTACAATCATATATTACAATTGGTTCAACCAATTGATGGGTATTTCTTCAGTTTTCATTTCTTTGCCACCAAACTAAAGAGCTGCAATACATACTTTTGTATGAATAGGTCCTTTTCCTTGAGTTCCTTATTATACAAACCTAGTAGCAATATTATTTGATGAGAAGAAATGTACAATTAGATGAGAGGAAAAATCCTTTGGGATGAATTTAAATTGTTTTTCAGTATTATTAGACTAGTTCTCAATTCCACCTAAAATACAATAGTAATCCAATTTTTCCCACTTCTTTTTCCACACTCATCATTTTCCTTTTATGTTAAGTAGACTAATTTGATAAATATGGGTGGTAGCAAGTCAGAATTTTAATTTGCATTTCTCCAATCAGTAGTAATTTAGATCCCTTTAAAAATAATACTATTGATAGCTTTGTATTTTTTTCTTATGGAAAATACCTGTTCATATCTTTTGATTATCAACAGAGGAATGATTATTTTTATAAGTTTGGGTCAGTTCACTTTATATTTGAGAAATGAGGCCTTCATAAGAGAAATGCTATAATTTTGCCAAATTTCTTATTTCCTTTCAATAATTTCATATTTTTTCTATAATTTTGGCTATATTGGCTGTGAATTATTTTATTTCATGACAAAAAAAATTAGTTATTTAACTTCCCATAATACTCTCTATCTCTGTTTTGGTTACAAACTCTTCCCTTATGAATAGATTTAGCAAATATATTTTTTCATGCTTCCATAACTTACCTATGCTATCACCCTTTTTGTCTAACTAATTTGTTCATTTCAAACTTATTTTGATATACACTGTAGAATGTCAATCTAAGCCTAGGTTCTGCCAAACTGCTCTCCAGTTTTCCCAGTAATTTTTATTGAATGATCAGTTTGAACCGCAAAAAGTTTGATCTTTGAGTTTATCAAAAACTGGATAAGCTCATTTCACATAAAAACATTACAGAACCATGTAAAAAATGGAACTTTCCTTAAAATGACAAATGGAATCAATCTAAAATCATCAACAACCATTTTCTATAATAGAGGTAATTTAAAAGTCTTCCCAATAAAATCAAAGGTGAAACAAGGATGGCTCTTATCACCACTATTATTCAACAGTGTACTATACATGTCAACTATAGCAATTACAGGAAAAAAAGAATTGACAATTAGAATATGTGATGAGAAAACCAAGTTATTCTTTGCAAATTATGATAGCATATACATAGAAATTCAATGAATCACTAAAAAACTAACTGAAACAATTAAATCCACTTGATCATTGTGATTTTTTTGTTAGGTAGTTAACTGATGGCATGTTCATTTATTTTTTTAAGATTAACATTTAGTTTTTTAAATTTATTTTTCCAGATTACATTTTGACAATTGATTTTGTCACATTGATATTTTTGCCTCTCCCTCTATTCAACCCATCCCCAAGATGGCAGAACTTATGATATAGATTGTATATGTGCATTCATACAATATATATTTTCATAATTATCACCTTGTGAAAGAAAACACATATAACATACTTCAGAAAAATTCATGAAAGAAATAAAGTTAGTAAGGCTTCAATCTGCATTCAGATTATTTTTAGCTCCTTCTATGGTAGTAAATAGACTTTTTCATAGTGCATTCCTTGAAGTTGTCTTTGGTTATTGTATTGTTGGTAAGGTAAGTCATACTCAATTTATCATTGTACACTATTGTTATCATGTACAAAATTCTACTGGTTCTGCTCACTTCACTTTGCATCACTTTTATAAGCCTATCTAGGTATTTTTGTTCAATTTATTTATTCATTTCAATTATAATTTCTCATATAATAATAGTATTCCATGGCAATCATGCAACAAAGATGGTTATTTAATTATTTTATTTCCTCATGGCTTTTTGGCTGTCATTTTTGTAGTTGTAATTGTTTTATTATATATATATATATACATATATTTACAGATCACATGTAAATAGAATTAAAAATAGTTTTTTTAATGTTTTGGGCTCCATTTTCTTGCCTTCCCTTGACATATAATATGATATGGATTTTACATGTGTAATTGTGGAAATATATATATGTATGTATATGTATATGTATATGTATATGTTTAAATGTTCAGCACATTGTAAAAGAAGAAACCACTTATAGTAGAAAAAATTAATGCCAGAAATAAAAAGATGGCTTGCTTCAATCTGCATTCAGGTATCATAAGTTCTTTTTTTATAGCAGTGGCTAGCCTGTTTTATCATGAGTCTCTTGGACTTCCCTTGGATCCTTTTATTCTTGGTAATAGTTGTCATTCACAGTTGATCATTGTATATTAACAATGTAACAATGTACAATATTCTCCTGGTCCTACCCACTTCACTTTGGAACCCTTTCTATAAGTATTTCCACGTTTGTTTGTGGGTTTTTTTGTGTTTATTTTAGCGACTCTTGTTTGTGGTTTCCTGTGGCTTGTAGTATTCCATTATAATTGTACACCACAACTTTGCCACCACAAAAAAAGTACAGCTGTATTTTAGAAGATATAGTTTGTTTTCATTTTTTTCTTGATGACCTTAAGGAATAAATGTAATTGTGGCATTACTGGTTAACAATGTATACAGTTTTATTACTCTTTGAGTATAATTCCATATCTTTCCAAAAGGTTTCAATCATTTTCTTACTTCCATTAACAATGTACATGTCCCTATTTTCTACATCTGCTCCAATATTTTTTATGTTACCCTTTTATCATTTTAGCCAGTCTGATAGGTTTGAAATGATATCTCAGAGTTTTTAATGTGCATTTTTCTAATGAATAATAATTTAGAGCAAATTTTAACATAGTTACATATAATTATTATTTCTTCATATAAAAATTATCTGTTCATATATTTTAACAATTTGTATTTATGTGTAGCTCATATTCTTATATATTTGTGAAAGTTCTCTTTGTATTTTAGATATGTGAACTCTGAGAAACTTTTGAAATAAGGATCCTTCCTAGACAGATGAGAAATGATAAAACCCACCTAGGAATCTCCCCAGGGCCAGTAAAGGACAACCCTTGAAATTATTAAAACCAAGTTCTACTAGAAATCTTCTTTTTTGTTAAATGACCATACCTTCTCCTTCATAAATATAGTCAATTTTGCAGAGTAGTTGATTCTTGGTTGTAAGTTTCCTTTTTCATCTTCCTTAAACTCAAGAATTCAAGAATTCTGCCTTTTTTGGTGTACCTTTTAAGTTGAATCAAGCAGGAGGGTACCCCAACTCTAACCTGTTTTTAGATTTGGTTTTCTGTTCACTTGAAGCATTTTGTTTTTGATTGGTGTGGAAGGATTTTCATAGAGGTTTGGACTTTTGCTGCATCTAAGTGGCCATCTTGACTCCGTTTCCAAAATATCTGCCATTTCTAATTTATCTAGGACTTTATGTATATCCTTAACTTTTTTCTTAATTTTTTGTTATGTTCATCTATTTCTTGGAGGTGGTTTAAATTTCCCACTATTGTAATTGTTACCTTTTTCTACCTATAATTTCTTTAGCTTTTCATTTTAAAAATTAGATCTGTAGAATCTGATGCATATATATGTTTAGTATTAATAATGCCTCATTATCTATTTATTTTAATATAATGTAGTGTTCCTCTTTTTCTCTTTTAATTATATTAATTTCAGTTGTAAAATTGTCTTGGAGTATTGATGCTATCCCTGCTTTTTTTTTTTTTTGGTCTACTCTACCATAATACATTCTACTCAATCCATCTATTTTTACTCTATGTGTGTCTCTCATTTTTATCTGTGCTTCTTGTAAATGACATTGTTGGGTTTTAGTTTTTATTCCATTGTACTATCTGTTTAAATATTATATGTGAATTCATCCTTTTTCACATTCGGAGTTAAAATTATTGGTGGTGTGCTTCCCTCCATTCTATTTTTCTTTGAAGTTCTTCCTTTTCAGTTTTTCTTCTTATCCTATTCTTCCTCAGAAGTATAATTCTCCTCCAAATACCACCTCTCTAATCTCCACACATTCTTTGAATTCACTTCTATTTTTCTTCCATCTCCTTCTAAACATCTGTCCCTTTCTCTCCTCCTTACTCTTCTAGTTAATCATTTTATTCTCTGAGTTTCTCCTTTATTCCTCTCTTACTTTCGTTGTTATTATAAATGATCTCTATAAATATCTGCCTTATCTTTTTCTCTTGTTTTTTTTTATCTTTAAAATGTCCTTTTAGAATTCCCTTTTTAAATCCTTATCTCTATCCCTCTTATCTCTTCATAAGTTAAGAAAAATTATACCTTCTACATGTATGAATTAATCCTTCTTTAAACAAATCTGATGGGAATAATGTAGTAGCATTACCATCCCTGGATGCTCTCCTTTCCTTCATTATAATATTTCTTTCACTCATGTCTCTTTCATATGAAATGTTTATTTTAATTTATCCCCAATCCAATTTTTAAAATTTTAACTCATTCTATTATATTAAATTTTAATAATTATTTTCTGACATTTTGTGATCCATATTTTCTCCCTCTTTTCCACACCTCGACCCTTATGAAGACAGTAGGTTCTTTCTGTGTTATAATATAATACATGTTTCCATTTTAATCATATTGCTACTGGTTGCTTTAATTTGAATTTATCTGATTAATAATGATTTGGAGCATTTCTCCATATGACTAAAGACTAAACACTAAAAATTTATTATTTAAGAACTTCTTGTTCTTACACTTTTATTATTTATTGTTTGGGGGGAATACTTTTTATTCACAGAAATTTAATTTAGCTTTATGTATTTTTGAGAAATGAGGCCTTTGTCAGAGGTACTTGTTACAATTTTTTCCCAGTTTTTGTTTTCCTTCTAATCTTGATTGCATTTTTACCTGAAAACTTCATTTAATGTAACTAATTAACTATTTTATGTCTTATAATGTTCTTTATGTCTTGTTCAGTCATAAATTTTCCTTTATTTATGAGTCTAAGAAGTAAACTATTCTGTGCACTTCTGATTTTTTTTATGACATTACTCTTTGTTTATAAATCATACATCCACTTTGACTAATTTGTGATATGTTGCACAAGTTGCTGGTGTATACCTAGATTCTGTAGTGTTGTTTTCCATTTTTTAGCAGTTTTGTCCAATTGAGAATTATTCCAAAAGCATGAATCTTTACATTTCTCAAACACTTAGGTTAGTATGGTCTTTTACTACTGTGTGTTGAGTATCTAATAGACTCCATTGGTCTGCTACTCTATTTTATAGTCAGTAACAAATTGTTTTGTTGTTGTTTGCTTTATACTAGTTTCAGATATGATACAGTCAGGCTACCATACTTCATATTTTTTTTAATTAACTAACTTAATATTGTGTTCTGCCAGATTAATTTTATTATTAATTATTATAGCTCTGTGAAATAATTTTGTGTAGTTTAATTGGTATGGCACTGAATAGGGAAATTAATTTAGTTAGAATTATATTGGCTTAGCCAATACACCCAAAATTATTATTTTTCTAATTGTTTAGCTCTGATTTTAATTAAGTGGAAAGTGTTTTTATAGTTGTGTTCATATAATTCCTGTATTTGTCTTTGTAGTTAGAGTACCTGGAATTTTATATTATCAAAAGTTATTTTAATTAATATTTGTCTTACTTTCTCTTGTTGCTTGACTTTAATGACATTATAATGAAATGTGGATGATTTATATAAGTTTATTTATCTTATAATTTTCCTATAGTTGTCAATTGTTTCAATTAATTTTTGATTGATTCTTTCAGATTTTTAAAGCATACTATCATATCATTTGCAAAGAGTAGTAGCTTTATTTCTTAATTCTATATTCTAATTACTTACATTTATTCTCATTTTATTTCTATAACCAGCATTTTTAGTATTATATTGAATATTAATGTTGATAATGGGTGTCCTTCCTTCACTTCTGACCTTATTTTGAAGGCTTCTAGTTTATTCCCCATTAGAGAAAAAAAAACTTAATGATGGTTTTAGATAGATTAAATATCATTTTAAGTAATGCTGTATTTATTCCAAAATTTTCCAATATTTTATAGAAAGAGGTACTGGGAAACAAATAGCTCCATAAGACATCAGGAAGCAATAAAAATTTTAAAAGAATAAATAAATAGAAGAAAATCTGAAATATTTCACTTGAAAAAGAGCTGAGTTGGAAAAATGTTAAAGGAGAGACAGTCATAATCTAAGAATTATTGTAATACCTGAAAGACATTATTAAGATTAAAACAAAACAAAACAAAGATCCTGGACAATAGTGCAAGGAATTATCTGTAAGAACTGTGCTAATGTCCTTGAATAAGAAAGGAAATAAAAATTAAGAGAACCCAGTGATCACTACTAAAAAGAGATCCAAAATTAGAAACTCACAGGAATTTTATAGCCAAATTCCAAAACTTTGAGGTCAAAAAAGAAATACTAGAAATAACAGGAAAAATACTGTGGGGGCACAGTCAGGATTATAGAGGACCTATCAGCTTCTACATTAAAGGTTCAGAAGGTATGTAATGTATTTTGCAAAGCAAAGGGACTGGTACTACAATCAAGATTCAGCTATTCAGATAAACTAAATATAATACTTCAGTGGAAGAAATTTATACTCAATGAAATAGAGGACTTCAAGGCAATCTTAAAGATGAGACCAGAGCTGAAAATAAATTTCAGTGATGAAATCTGACAATGCAGAGAAGCATAAAAAGGTAAACAAAAAAAGGAGTGGGGAAAGGAATGTGTTGTGTCTTTTGTCAAAAACTTTTCTGCATCTATTCAGATAATTATGTGGTTTTGTTTGGTTTTGTTTACATATAACACACACACACACACACACACACACACACACACACATATATATATGTAAAATTATGCTGATAGTTTTCCTAATATTGAAACATTCTCACTTTTCAGGTATAAAACTTCCCCGACCATAGCATATGATTAACCTGACATAGTTATGTAATCTCTTTGTTAGTATTTTACTTAAAAATTTTGCATCTATATTCATTAGGAAGACTAGTATATAGTTTTCTTTCTCTGTTTTTTGCTATTCCTGGGTTAGGTATCAGCAATTGTTCGTGTCATAAAAGGAAGTTGGCGGAATTCCTTCTTCAGCTATTTTCCTGAATAAATTATACAGTAATTAACTGTTCTTTAGTACTTAGTATATTCAGTTGTAAATCCATCTAGTTCTGGGGCTTTTTCTTAGGGATTTCATTTATGGCTTGTTCAATTTTTTTTGTCTGAGTTGAGGTCAAGTATTCTATTTATTTTCTTTTTAATCTGGGAAATTTGTGTATCTTAAATGTTTATCTATTCCACTTATATTGTCAGATTTATTAGCATATACTTGGGGAAATAATTATTAATAATTGATTTTATTTCCTTTTTATTAACTGGAAATTTACCCTTTCTATTTTGATTCTGGTATATTGGCTTCTTCCTTTCTTTTCTTGTGTTCAAATTAAACAATGGTTTATCTATTTTGTTGACCCCCCCCCATCCCAACCAGCTCCTTGTGTTATTTATTACCTCAGTGGTTTTCATAATTCAATGATTTTAGGAACTTCAATTTGGTTTTTAAATTTGATTGGTTCATTTTTTATATTAAGTTTAACAGTAGATATTTTAATAAAATTTCATTCATTTTATTTAATATGTCAGGATTTTTCACATTAGTGTTCCCAGATCTAGTTCTAGAGGTTTGGAAGTTTTGTGTGCTTACAAAGTGATATTATCAATGGAGAGTTATGGCCACTAATCTCTTAATTTATGATCAGTTCCTTACCCAGGAAAGGCCCTTACTTTTCTGGGACTAACAGTGTTACTACTGCATTGGCTCTTAACATCCTTAGGACTGGAAAATATATTGCTCCTCAACTTCCCTATTTCTTCCCTTCAATATTTCTACTCCCTTGACTGAAAATGCTCCTTTCAAAAGAGCAATTACCACATTTACTTTATTCTACATATTATTCTTCATAAACAAGAAACTGTGAAGTTGTCATCCTCTATAGAAAGTCCCTCTTCTACTTGAAATTTGCTTTAGACATAGAGTGAACACAAATAATTTATAATTGTTATTAAAATGCTAATATTTTTCTATACTTGAAAACTGGGGTAAATGTCTTTTTCTTGCCTTTATTTGTAATAACAGACCAAAAATAAATACATGTATTGAATGACTGTGTACAAGGGTTCTTCAGTTGGGATTGATATTGTTAATGTAATTTGTTTTCATTCTAATCATATATATTTTATTTCATGAATTTAAAAACACTATTTTGAGTAAATCATTATTCAGAAGAAAGCATTAACATCACTAAACTGACAAAAGTATTTGTGATCAACAAAAAATACAAAGAACTTCAGCTATAAATGGATTAAGAGATCTCTTCATTCCTCCCCAGCATTCACTCCTGACTTTTTGCACTTTCTGTTCTTTGCCACAAAATTAATTTATGATTTGGCTTCTCACACATAAAATACAATCTCTCCATGAGTATAATCTTTCCTCAGATTGTAAGGTTCCTCCCAGAACCTCTATTTTAAAGAAACCATCTGGACTAGTCTTGTCTTCATTCATCTCTGATTCTCTGAACTTTCCCTACAATATCCCTTTTAGACTCTTCCTACACTCTACCCTCCTCATTTTAGCTTCCTTTTATATATTAGGTTTCCCCAGTAAACTGTTAGTTTCTTCAGGGTCATCACTTAGCCAGAACCATAAGAATATTCTAAACAATATAATAATAAAATAAAATTATTTTCTCTGAATGACTGAATTAGTACCTTTTCCCCCCAAGCCAACGCGCTTCCCAAATTCAGGTGGCTAGGAGACTCATCCCCCGGTTTAGCTGCTGGCTCACGGAGAGAACGTGAGGGATTAGAGGTGAGTAACTATTATCTTTTATCTTTACAACTTAAGACAAACAGAACACCATGGGGCACAGCGAATCAAAGGAAAGAACTCTTTTTATTGCTATAACTAATCATACCCTCAGCAAATGGNCTTTCTTTGTGTTCTTTGTTTGAAACCAGTATAAAATAAAGTCCAAATCCCATAGCGTTAGAGCAACATGGGCTAACCACTAGTCTGGTTGTTCTCATTTTCTTTCTCCTGCCTTAACAATCCTAAGCCACCAACACCACTCAGGACCCCAAAACCAAATAGGGGGTTAGCTCCCTATATTCCCTGTCTCTTTTAATGAGATGTTTTTACTTTGGCTCTCTCAAAAAACATGATTGCCATTCCTGCCTTCTTTTCCACAGTTGAAGCCCAAAAGGTTTTGCTCCAGCCCTTGAACTTGAAACTGTATATGTCCACTCACCTAATATGTGTTTCTTGTAGACAACATATCGTAGGATTTTGGTTTCTAATCCACTATGCTATTTGTTTCCATTTTATGGTTGAGTACATCCCATTCACATTCAGAATTATAATTATCAGTTTTGTATTCCCCAGCATTTTGGTATCCTCTCCTAGTTCTAACCCTTCTTCTTAGGCTATTTCCTTTTAAACCAGTGGTTTGTTTTAAGCCAGTCCCTCTTGTCTCCTCCCTTGATTTACTTCCCTTTCTACCCCTCCCTTATTATTCCCTTTTTTATTTTTAAGGACTTATGAATTCCCTCCCCCCTTTCCTTCCCTCCCTTTGTTGACCTCTCCACTCCCTTGTTCCCCTTGGTTGATGCTTTCTGACTTTCTCAGTAGGGTTAGATAGAATTCTATATCCCAATGGATATAGCTACTGTTTCCTCTCAGGAATAATTCCACTCAGAGTAAGGTTTAAATATTACCTATTAATGCTCTCTTCCTCTCCTTTTTATAATGTTATTGATCCCTTCCCCTTCCCTTGCCCATTTCATGTGGTATAGAATAGCCCATTTTTCTTATTCATTAAAGTTTCTCTTGATGCCATCTACTATTCACCTCCCTCTTTCCCCCCCCTGTATCATCTTAGACCATTTAGTGCTCCAACCTCTCCCTATGAATAATTCTTCTAATTACTATAATAGTGAATACAATTTTTGGAAATTACACATAATATTTCTCCATGTTGGAATACAAATAATATGATCTTATTGAAGCCCTTAAAGACGCAAATTTAAAAAGAAGATTTTTCTTTCTTTCTCCTCTGTTTCTTATTTCCCTTTTCATGTTTCTCTTGTTTTTGTTTTTTTTTGGGGGGGTTGGATATCAAACTAAATATCCATTTAGTCCTGGTCTTTTCTTTGCAAATACTTGGAAATTTTCTGTCTTGTTGAATGCCCATACTTTCCCCTGGAAGTATGTAGTCAGTTTTGATGCTTAGGTGATCCTTGCTTGTAGACCCAGTTCTCTTGCCTTTTTGAATATCATATTCCAAGCCTTGAGGTCTTTGAGCATGGAGGCTACCAGATCCTGTGTGATCCTGGTTGGTGCTCCTTGATATTTGAATTGTCTCTTTCTGGCTTCTTGTAAATTTTTTTCTTTTATTTGGAAGCTCTTGAAATTGGCTATTATATTCCTGGGGGTGGTCTTTTGAGGGTTTAGTGTAGAGGGTAATCTATGGATCTTTTAAATGTCTATTTTACCCTCTTCTTAAAGAACATCAGGGCAGTTTGTGGGATAAATTTTGTAGTATGGGGTCCAAATTTCTATTAATTTCTCCTTTTTCAGGAAGACCAATGATTCTCAGATTGTCTCCTCTAGACCTGTTTTTTTTAATCTGTCAATTTCTCAGTGAGATATTTCATGTTTCCTTCTATTTTATCAGTCTTTTGATTTTGCTTTATTTGTTCTTGCTGTCTGGAGAGATCATTGGTTTCTTCTTGTCCAATGCTGGCCTTTAGAAACTGGTTTTCTGCTATAATCTTTTGATTTTCCTTTTTGATTTGGTCTATTCTGCTTTTCATTATTTCCTCCAGTTGACTTCACATTTCATTTGATTTGATTTTTGGGCATCTTTTTCCAATTGAGAGTTTCTGTCTTTTAACCTGTTAATTTCCTTTTGTGCTATTTCCCACTTCTCTTGCCAAATCTCTTCCATCTTTCTCATGATCTCAGATTTTAACTCTTCAAGAGCTTGTGACCAATTTTAATTTTTTGGGTAGGTTTGGATGTGATTACTTGTTTTTTCTTCTCTGCTGTTTGCTCTTTTGTCTGGATTTTTTCTGTGTAAAACTTGTCAAGTGTTAAAGATTTCTTCTTGATCTTTCTCTTTGGAGGTTCTTGTGCATGACTTGCCATTATTAGTATTTCTTTCTCAATCAGAAGTCTTGGTGAGGCAGAAAGGTTCTCTGCCTATTGAGCTGTGGATGAGTTTTCACCTATGTCACAGAGCCCCGAGCCCTCTCAGCTTTATCCTCGTGCCCATGGTTCGTTCTGAGCTCTTTAAGTTCCTGATGCCTCATGTCTAGCTGTTTTCAGGGTTAAGCCTCCTGCTTGTCCCCTTGCTTGCCTCTCTGACTGAAGCTCCTTTAACAGTCTCAGGGCACTGCTTCCACAGTCATGCACCCCTCTGTACTGAGTCCCCACCCAAGGTCCGCACCTGTGCTCAAGGTATGCATCTGTACCTGTACTCAAAATCCATGCCTGAGATCAAGTTCTGTGTTCAAAGTCCATGTTCTTTAGCCTCTTGGGGTCTTAAGTCTTGCTTCTCTCAGGAGCATGTCCTGGTGATCTCAGGTAGCTGCCTAGAACTTAATGAATGCCCCAAAATTGCTCTAACTCTTGTGTGCTGGCTTTGGCACTATAGGTGGTGTGTATTGCTGTTCAGCTCATGTTTTAGTGAGAGCTATTTCACCCCCTTATAGCATTGAAATACCCTGTTTCCACATACATTCAGCTCTGTGCCCTGTTGTGGGTCCCTGCATTTATCTGGATTTGTTTTTTTGTCCTCTTGAGCAGTCCTATCTGTGTGGGTTAGAAAAAGTTAAGCAAGCTGCTTCTACTCTGCTGCCATCTTAACCAGTAAACCTGATTTGATCTATTATTAATGGACTAATAAATCTTTGAATTGAATGGAACTTCAGATATCATTCTATTAAAAAAACTGAGTTAGAATTTCTTTTTGTTTCAAGTGTTTGTACCTTGTACTACACACAGGAAATATGTCTACAATATGAAACTTTTCTTTGATGGATTACTGACCTCAATTTTTGAGAAAATTTTAGTCCTGATTAGTTGACATCTGCTTCCATGTCACTTTTGCCATTATTGATAGTCTTACCATTTTAATCTAAGTAGTAACAGCCTTAACAGATTTGAAAATAATATCACTCTATCTGAAGTTGAATAAGTCCTCTTTTATAGGTTAAACATCCACATTTCTATCAAGTGATCATAAAAAGGCATGTTTTTTTCATATTTTTCACCACCCTGCTAAACCTCCTCTCAGTACATTTATATTTCTTAGTGCCTCTTCCAAAATATACTTCAAAAAGCTGAACATAGTATGCTATTTGACTTCTTATCTGTGTAGATTACAAGACTAATAACTTCTTCAATGTGGAACTCAAGATCATTGGACATGTGATCACATATATGATTCATACTGAGCTCACATTTCAACAAAATCACCAGATGTATTTATTTTGTCTTCTTTAAAAGTCCACTTTATTTCATCACAGATGAGGAGTTCAAAGAGAAACTGAGAGACAAAAAATAAATTAAAGCTTTATGTTCCAGGAAGCAAAAATTCATCTTTGCAAAGAAATATTTGTCAAAAAGAGATCAGTAAATATGATAAATCATTTGAGTTCCTATAATACTCTGTTGATTAGGTATTAAATACAGCTATCTTTGAGTGATCTAGCAAAGAATTATTTCTTTTTCAATTTCATTCACTTGTTTGAAATAGAAATATGTGCTTCTTCAGATTCAAATCATCTTAGAAAGAATCAGCGAAAAGAACAACAAAGCAAGGATCCAAGATAACTCCAAAGCAGATAAAAAAATTTTATCCCCTTCCTTAAAAGGAACTGATAAACTCTGAATGCATATTGAAGAATATTATTCTTAACTTTAATTCATTTGTAAATTTTATTCTAGTGTAAATTTCTTCTTTTGCAACCTGGCAACAAAGAAATATGTATTGCATGGTAAGATATATATAACATATATTAAATTAGCTGTTGTCTTGAGGAGGAGCAAATGGTGAAAACATGATTCAGAAAAAGATTGTTAAAATTTTTCTGATGAGTAATCTTGAAAAAATATGAAGAAAAGAAAAATAAAAAGAGTTGGATATAGGTTGGACAGTTGACTAGAAGAATTGAAGAGAAATTAGCTGAAAATTGCTCCCTCGGATATCAGCAATATGTTACTGATTGGGCTGAAGGGTATTTAAAATATCAGCATCAAATTTTCAAGGACCTAAAAGAAAATAATCTCATTTACTGGATGTCATGAGAATATATATTTAAATCTTCTTAACTTCCTATATGATATTTATTTAGAAAAATAATACAACCTATATGAGGGACCACTTTCCCTAAATGTATATTCAAGTTAACTCTGTATTTGTGACTGTTTAGAAACATTGTCTTCTAAAGGTTTGTCATAAGTAACACTGAATAGTGAAATTTTCAGAAAAAAACAATTTGTGAAAATGAATTCTTTGGTCATCATATAATGTAGTATACTGCTGCTGTTAATGATAATTCTTTTGATTTAAAAAATTCAAAAGTTTGCATGAGTATATCCTTATATATGTGTGTGTTTGTGAGGAAATAGAAGTTTCGAATGGGATTTGGAGAGTTTGGGAGGGAAAATGTATGCTAAAAATTTGAGGGCTTTCTTTAAAAAGGGCGAATACTCCTTTGCTTGTATAAAACTATTATGATGTGAAAGTAAAGGAAAATAAATTAAAATGAGAAAAATCATTGTAAAAATTAAAGAAAAGGAAAGTTTCAAGGCTCATAAAGAATGGAAAAATGTTTGGAAACTAGAAATAAAAGAATGATATGCCACTATTTTATATTATATATATATATATATATATACATATATATATATTATACATGTTGAAATGACTTAAAAGGACAAAATATGAAAATAAAATTTCATTCAAAAGTTTAGAATCTGAGGCATAATTTATAAGTTACTATTAATTTAAGAAAGGAAGTTAGGACAATAACTTTTAAGGTGAAATATTAAGTAACTGAGTGTTTGGAGGTTCATTTAAACCATTCAGTGAACTAGTCAGACAGCAGCAAGAGAACAAGAACAGCATAAGAATAAGAGTTGAAGACAAAGCTAGCCATCCGAAAAGCTACTTATTTGAAACTCTGGCTGTAGAAGTAGTTAGCTGAGTGAACTGTTCAGATGAGCAGTTTCCAGTTGGTTGGGAAAAGAAATTATTTCATTGTCCAATAATTCAAAAGACAATTACTGTTTATAGGGACTGAGAATTGTAAAAAGGTGAAGTTTTTGTAAGGGCTTGTTCTCTATTGTTACCTAAAGTTTAAGAAAGTAAATAGAAGGGGAATTGAAACTGTTATATCATACTGAGGTCACAAGAAGAAAGAAAGTGAACCATATTACTGTGAGCACTATTCTGACTGGGCATCTCAGCATTGAGATGAATGATTAACTAGCATGTCTCATTTGTATTTCCCAGAGAAAGTCAGTTTGATGAGATTCTTAGTCTTCTAGTTTAAAGGAAATATTATTTACATGAATATTAATACTTTCTAAAAGTTTTTTAAAGGTAATGGTTAATTCACCAGGTTGTAAAAGCTATGTTTCAATGGAGAAGAGAAGAGAATTTCACAGGGTAAAGAATGTCAAGGATCAATAGTCACAGTGAGCAGAGAAGCAGCTTCATATTATGGAGATCTTATTAAATGGATCAATAATATAGAAGCCTAAAATTTATTATTTGGGATAACCCAAAGCATGTAAGTTTAACCATATAGCATTGCATATATCTACTTTTTCCTAAAACTGTCAAGTGAATTTGTATGATCTGGGTTCATGTACATATTGTCATTTTTTTTAATTATTGAGGTAATTAGGTAGAATATTGGATTCAGTGCTGGGCCTGGGGTTAAGAATGCCTGAGTTCAAATTTGGCATCAGACACTTACTAGCTGTTTGACTCTCATAAAGGCACATGACCATTTTCTGTATTAGAGGCACCAATGTCTAAATGGTTAAGAGCACTCAACCTGGAGTCAGAAAGACCTACCTTCAAATCCAACTTCAGATACTTTCTAACAAAATAACAAAAAAAAAAGTTTCCAGTGGATCCACTGAAAAAGGAAATGGCATACTACTCCAGTATCATTGCCAAGAAAACCTCATGGATAGCTATAGGTCATGGAATCACAGAGAGTCATAAATGACTGAACAAGAACGAATGTATGTACTTGCATTAATATAGTAGCATATATACAATTAAGAAATCATTTGTCTTATTATTCTTTATTTTTAAAACACTTGTACTTCGGTGTATTGTCTCATAGGTGGAAGAGTGGTAAGGGTGGGCAATGGGGGTCAAGAGACTTGCCCAGGTAACACAGCTGGGAAGTGGCTGAGGCCGAGTTTGAACGTAGGACCTCCTGTCTCTAGGCCTGGCTCTCAATCCACTGAGCTACCCAGCTGCCCCCTGTCTTATTATTCAATGCTTGTATATTTTGTCCTATTATTAAATGATGGTCATATTTGAGTTCTAAAACTGTCATGATTGTGAGTGGCTGAATGATAAATTATCACAATGTTTAGAGGTAAATTATGAGAAATTAGTTATGTAGATAAAGAACTCAGTGGATAGATGCTCAAGAATGACAGTGACAAATATACAAAATGTATTTTATATGAACAAGATGATTTCAAGGACCCTGAAAGAGGTTTTTATAGCCATTTGATTGTGGCCCAATGCTGGTAATGAAGATTTCCTAATATTAGAACAAGTTTGGGGAGTGTATCAAATAGAGAAGAGTGGAGGTGTTCAGAAACTGTACTGCACACCATTTCTTCACATTAAATTTTGGGCATATTGATATGAACCTCAATGGTACGAGGCAATACATGACTGCAAATCCAAAATGTTTCTTTTGGACAAGTTTCTAAATAACACGATTCACTTGTTCAAAATAAAAATAATTGTTATAGAAACTCGAAATTTTCATAAAAAACACAGACTGTTCCTAGATCCTAGTAGGAAAGGTAATATATACTATTCATCATACAAAAGAACTATGGTATAAAATGTGAATGTCTGATCTGCTGACTGCCTATTTTCAAGGTGTGAAATATGTATGTTGATATTCCAGTTCTCTTGAACTAAAAACACAATTCAAATTTTTTTTGTGTCAATGTAACACAGATCACAGGAGCCATCACAGTATGCAAGATCTTCCCTAGCCAAAATACTTTACAAGGTCAGAATCTTAAGTACCATTCCAGAATGAGATGGTATTGATGTTGTGATGCCATACAATATACATTCCCAAACCACTAGTAAGAAAATGATAGAGCAGACAGGGAAGGAGAACTTCTAAATTTTTTTCGGAGGGTGACTCCCCTGCACAATTTTTCCATTATTTTCATGATCATAAATATGGACATTTTAGAAAGAAAATAAGGGAAATGGGTAGATTCAGACTGAGTTTTTCATCATGATGAAAAATTACTGATCATTTCACAAGTTCTTTTCATTTTTGAGGGGTATGGGTGATGTCTTAAATGTGTTTGCCCTGAAAGACAACAAGGTGATTTATTTTGCTGGAAACATGAAGTAATGAAGAATATTCTGACATATGGACAAACATTGCTTCATATACATAGCATAGGCTCTCTATATATATGTGTGCGAGACTGAGAGACAGGCAGACAGACACAGAGACAGAGAGAAGACAAAGACAAAGGTAGAAAAGAGAAGTACAAAAAAAGACTCAAAGTAGATTCATTTTCCTTTTTTGCAAGAGGGAGTTGATTGCCACAAACACATGCACTCTGAATACTTCATCCTGATAGAGCTGAGAGATGGAACTAGATTTGTCTCCTATGCTCCCTTACTTTAGCTGGGTTCATGGAAGAGTTGGCCATGACCAATAGGACCAGAAGCTTCAATTCCTAGGAAGCAGCTTCAAAAGCATTAACCATGACAAATTCTGACTACTTTCCAAATGAAGATCCAAAAGTCTTACCTAGAATGTAGAATATTCCATTCCCAAGGCTTTTGGGAGGACTTTTGAGAGCCTTTTGATGAGGTCTGTGGCATACTATTGGGTCACAGAATAAGACCTTTTGTCTCAAAGAATAAGGAAGGGGAGCATTCCATAATATTCTGTCAAATTTTTCCCTTATATTATATGTGGCAGGACAGATAGAATTTAATTCATAAGGATATAATATTGGTTGAGGGTGATTATTATATCTCACAAATGTAAATGTATTTGGAAATAAATTCTAATAATTATCTCTACAGTGCAGAGATGTCTAAGATACCTAATTTGCATTTATTAAAAGTAAAAGGAAATTCCATCATAATAAATGTATTTGCATTGTTCCTTAGCATTCACAGAAAATGTATTTGGCTACTGAAGGAGAGAGTATGAACATACATACACACACACACACACTCATATACTCATCCCTACATGTTGCTACTCTTCTGCTAAGATAATTTTGCCCCTAATATGTCTTTTTTGAAAGAACATTAAAAAGTTTTCTTAAGTGGTTCTCTTTTAAAATGTTTGCCCAGGAATGTCAAACCAATGCTACAAGCATTAAATACCTTCACAAATTGGGCACAGAAGCTGAATTTCCCCTAGGTTTAAGTACATTTCTCAGCATGTAATGAAACCCATCTTGTTAGCTAGAGGTCTAACATGTTAAATGTGGTATGGTAAACAAGGCTTATAGGAGCACACAGCTGTATTTTCATTTTCTTACCAATACAGGACAATAGTATTTCAAAGCTGCAAACAACTTCTCTTTGTGACTGATGTCACCACTATTTAGCCCTCTGAGGTTAGCATTTATTGATTCTGCTTTTACTTTGATTGGATCTTACCTACCTCGGTGCTTCAGTAAATTGAAACCTTCTGCAGTTCATGGAAGAAAGCTAAGAGCAAGGCTGTGAGAAAATGTACACTGACCTCAATTTGTTTCAGACTATATTGGTAAAATCATTGTCGTCAGGTTGCAGAAGTCACCTTAACTGTATTTAGATAAATTTAGACTTCAATATCATGGAACAAAGATAAGATGATAGATCTAACCATGTAAAATTATTTCTCACATTAAAAATGTATATATCCAATAATGTTTATTATTTTTGTCATTTAAAATAATCCAATCAACCAAAAATGCAATATATTAGAGGAGAAAAGGTTTAGAGTTAGAATGGACCCCAGAAGTTCTCTAGTTGAAAGATTTCATTTTATTGATGAGAAAAGTGAGTCTGATGTTACGTCCAATATAAACTGGCTAGAAAATAGCAAATGTAGTTTTGGGGAGAAAATCAAGTTTTCTGAGTTCATATGTAATGTCTTTTGAGTATAGTATGGGTTATTACTATACATATCTTTCTTTATTGTGATTCATGTTCTAGATCTTTTTATTATCCCTTTCATTCTCCTTGTTTTACTGCTATAATTCTTTATCATCATTCACCATGATGACTAGCACCACTAAATTCCATAGTCCTCTTGATATGAGACCATTGGAGAATTCATTCCATCTCTGTTCATTCCTGTTCATTCATATTAGGAGGTGCTTCATTCAATTTCCATGTATAAATGGGATATCATCAAAGAAGACAACAGCTTGTATGATATCTTAGTGAGTCATCCTCTCTCAATCAATGTGATTCTATGTAAAGGTCCAAGTACAGAGAAATATATCTCTTCTGGAACAGTCACATTCCAGTCTTATTCCTGATGTTTTTTTTTAATTCAATTGAATTCAAAACTATATCCTCTTTAATTTCTTATCATCTTGGAAATTTATACAGGGCTTCCTAATTTCAGAATAACCTACCTGTCATTTTGGTATTTCCTTCACCATAGCCTACCCCTCTCCCACTGGTGAATTCCTCCTAGATCCTCCATTTTGTCGATGGGTTTAAGATTAGCTCAGTCCATTTCACTTTTAGCCCTGTCTCTTATTTTCTCTGAATTTCAAAACTGCCACTGTACTAGATTTATTTATCCTCCTCTAATTTCCCAGTCCTAAACTGGCTTTTCAATTTCTGTTTGTATTGTTTTCCAGATTAGAATGTAAGCATCTTTCTTTTTTGTTTGTATTTATATCCCTACAATTGACCAAAGTGTCTGATGCGTAATAAGTACTTGATCCATATTTATTCCTTTGCTTCCTTCCAGAGGGAAAGGGATTAATGGGAATAATTAATGGGGAGAAAAAAATTATTCTAAAGGATAGTATCAAATAATAATCCTTCCAATACTTTCATTTATTCCAAAATCTCAGAACAAATGTCCTCAGGACTGGATCCTCCATACTCTCTCTCTGACACTACTGCACTACACTACACTACAGGGAATAATTGAGTAGTAAGTACCATTCCAGAGAGAAAGAAAATGATCTTCCAATTGGGTGGATTTTCATAAAAAGAGATCTAATTGACTTTCCACCTCATCTCCCAACAAATAAGAATAACCTGCTCCAATATGAATGGAAAGATGGGAAGACTGTGGATATTAATAATTAGGTTCTCTTTTCTGTGATTCTGTGATCTCAAATATTGCTGTGATATTTGATTATAGTGAACCTCAATTTATTCCCATTTAAATGGAAGTTTATCCTTCCAGACACATACACAAAGGTAGTGGTTGCTGCTAGAAAGGAGGGAAGGAAGGATGGCAAGAAGGGAGAAAGGAAAGAATGAAAGAAAGGAAAAAAGAAGTAGAATATAGGCTAGCTCTGTGCTACTTACTAAGCTCATTGCTATATAGAAATGAGAAGTAGCAGTATGGCAAAAGACTCAGGGTGACTCCTCTGGGGGGTGGTCTATGTTTCTTATATACAATTGTGATCCAATAATTTGCAAAGATTCATTTAATAACTTTGAAAAATAACTATTTAACCAAAACTATATAGTCATATTACAGGAAAAAGATTTTTTTTACTTAAAACAGTTTAATAAGTCAATTATAACACTAAGCTAGTGATTCACTGATTTGAGTTCTCCTTTTACAAATTGAAGATATGTTTATTCATACACAAAATTTAGCCATAACACTTTGAGAAGAACAAGAGAAATCAACATTTATTGAGTTAAACATTTCTCCCCCAGAAAAAATATGTTTTTCATATTAATTATCTTAAAGATGAAAGTCAGCTTTATTTTTATTTCAGTTGACCTTCTATATCATGTGGAGTTATGGTGTCTCAATTCACATTATGTCAATCAACTGAAATAAGATCTTGTCTCATGTTAAGATAAATGATTGATGCAGTATGACAAGATGCAGCCAAATATAACACATTAGCTTCAACATATTAAGAAGTTTGACTTGGAAGGTTAATCATAATTATTGAAAGTTTATTATGGATTAAGGAGGCTTAAAATTGTTCTCAAATAAAAGTCGAAATGATGTTTTGCTCACCGATGATAATAAAAATAAAAAGATAAAGCTAGAATCTTGATTCTTTAAGCAACATAAAAATATTATCATGAAGGTAAGCTCAACTTATGTTTGCCTGATATGTAATTTTAATTAGAAAAAAGAAAGAAAATTACTTTAAAATTTCATTAGGAAATTGATCTTCTTATTTCTTATTTTACAAGGGTAGATCTGGGTCTAATGACTTTTGCAATAAAAATCTCACTGGGCCAGGAGTTTAGAAGACCTGAATTCAAATCCAGGCTCAAAAACTTCCTGGGTATGTAATCTTGGGAAAATCACTTAACTTTTGATCATCTAAATTTTCTTTACCATAAAATGGGAATGATTTTTTTATCTCACATATGAATGAATAAATGACACGCATTTATAAAGTGCTTACTGTGTTCAGAGTACTGCAGTAAGAATTGGGGATATACAAATATAAAAGCCAGACAGTTCCAGCTCTCAAGGTATGGAAGATTTTAGCTAAAAGTCAGAAGAAAAGGTCCCATGATCCTTAGGGTGTAACAGCAAAGCAGATCATGATGACTCCTCTTTAACAACACTTTCATTGATAAAATTATATCATTTTCTGATGTGGAACCATTTGACAATGCCAAGGACTTTCTTTTCTGGGTTTTCAATAGATGTGGCTCTAACATCTTATAGAAATAGTTGACAGGCTTTATATTCCCAGGATGATGGTTGCAGACAGTGGTCTGGAAGCATTTCTCTTCCAAAAACTCTTGGGTGCAAGATCTTAGACTGTCTCCATTGACGTTTAGGGAAAGTTTAGGATGGTCAAGGTTGCTTGGCACATACTTGCCTTAGTGCTTCCCCTAAGCTGATTTGTCTTCTGTGTGAGAAGCAGTTAAGTGGCATTTAGTGGATCTGGCTTGCCCTTCTCTACATGAGCTGCCCCCTAGATGATTGGCTAAAAATAGGACCAGTAGTCTGGGACTTGTTGCCATAGGGTTCTTTCAACTGTATGCCTGTGGGTGGCAGTTGATTAACAATTGTTTCTAGTAGTAATAAGAAAGATGGATTCTTTCTCCACAAAGTTTTCTGAAAATAAGTCTGGTGGTTTCAAGAACACATTTATTCCTAAAATTCTTTTTTTAAATTTAATTATTTTTAGAAAAACAATTTTCCAAGGTTACATGATTCATGTTCTTACTCTCTCCCCCTCAGCCTCCTCCAATGGCCATTGAGCATTTCCACTGGTTTCTTCATGTGTCATTGATCAAGACCTATTTCCATATTATTGATAGTTGAACTAGGATGGTCGTTTAGAATTTACTTCAAAAATCATGTCCGCATCAACCCATGTGTTCAAGCAGTTTTTTTTTTCTTTCTGTGTTTCTACTCCTGTAGTTCTTCCTCTGAATGCGGTAGAGTGCTTTTCCATAAATCCCTCAGAATTGTACTAGGTCATTGCATTGCTGCTAGTACAGAAGTCCATTACATTCTATTTTACCATAGTGTATCAGTCTCTGTGTACAATGCTCTCCTGGTACTGCTCCTTTCACTCTGCATCAATACCTGGAAGTCATTCAAATTCACATGGTATTCCTCTAGTTTATTACTCCTTTGAACACAGTAGAATTTCATCACCAACAGATAACACAATTTGTTCAACTATTCCCCAATTGATGGGAATAGACTCATTATCCAGTTTTTTGCTACCACAAAGAGCTCAGCTATAAATAATTTTGTACATGTCTTTTCCCCTATGATATCTATGGGGTACAAACCCAGCAATGGTATGGCTAGATCAAAGAACAGGAAAACTTTTCGCTCTCTTTGTGCATAGTCCAAATTGACATCCAGAATGGTTGAATCAATTCACAACTCCACTAGCAGTACATTAATGTCCCGATTTTGTACATGCCCTACAACATTCATTACTCTCTCCTGCTATCATTTTAGCCAATCACTAGGTGTGAGGTGATACCTCATAGTTGTTTTGATTGGCATATCTATAATTATTAGAGATTTAGAACACTTTCTAATATGCTTATTGATAGTTTTGATTTTTTTTAATCTGAAAATTGCCTATTCATGTCCCTTGCCCATTTATCAATTAGGGAATGGCTTGATTTTTTGTACAATTGATTTAGTTTCTTGTATATTTGAGTAATTAGACCTCTGTCAGAGTTGTTATAAAGATTTTTCCCAGTTTGTTGTTTCCCTTCTGATATTGGTTGCATTGTTTTTGTTTGTACAAACACTTTTAATTTAATGTAATCAAAATTATTTATTTTACATTTTGTAATTTTTTCTAACTCTTCCTTGGTTTTAAATTCTTTCCTTTCCCAGATATCTGACAAGTATGCTATTCTGTGTTCACCTAATTTACTTATAGTTTCCTTCTTTATATTCAAGTCATTCACCCATTCTGAATTTATCTTGGTGTAGGGTGTGAGATGTTGATCTAAACCTAATCTCTCCCATATTGTTTTCCAAATTTCCCAGCAGTTTTTGTCAAATAATGGATTTTTGTCCCCAAAGTTGGGCTCTTTGGGTTTATCATACACTGTCTTACTGATGTCACTTACCTCAAGTCTATTCCACTAATCCTCCCTTCTGTCTCTTAGCCAGTACCATATTGTTTTGCTGACCATTGCTTTATAGTACAGTTTAAGATCTGATACTGCTAGGCCACCTTCTTTCATATTTTTTTCATTATTTCCCTTGATATTCTTAATATTTTGTTCTTCCAAATGAACTTTGTTATAGTTTTTTTCTAATTCAGTAAAAAACGTTTTTGGGCAGTTTGATAAGTATGGCACTAAATAGGTGAATTAATTTGCATAGAATGGTCATTTTTATTATGTTAGCTCATCCTACCCATGAGCAATCAATGTTTATCCAATATTTTAGATCTAGTTTTAATTGTTTTTGGAAAGTGTTTTTTATTTGTTTTCATATATTTCCTGTGTTTGTGTTTGTAGATTCCTAAGTATTTTATATTGTATAGGGTAGTGTTGGGAAACCAAGGACTGTGGGCCAGATGCCACCCCCTGAAATATTCTCTCCCCCACGAAATTATTCCTAATTTGATGAATACAATGAGTAGGATACAATACAATGAAACTTAGAAAGAGTTGCCTTAGAAACAGCCTGACAAATGAGCATTTCCTTTCCTTTGGCCCCCTCTTTTAAAAGTTTGCCCATCACTGGTCTAGGGTGATTTTAAATAGTGTTTCTTTTTCTAACTCTTGCTGCTGTGATGTGTTGGAAATATATAGAAATGCTGATGATTTATGTACATTTATTTTGTATCTTGCTCCTTTGCTAAAATTGTTTATTATTTCTGCTACTTTTTTAGTCCATTTTCTAGGATTTTTTAAGTAATCAATTATATCATCTGCAAAGAGTGATAGCTTAGTCTCCTCATTGCCTATTTTAATTTCTTCAATTTATTTTTCTTCTCTAATTGCTACTGCTACTGTTTCTAGTACAATGTTAAATATTAGAGGTGATAATCGGCATCCTTGTTTCACTCCTGATCTTATTGGGAAGGTTTCTGGTTTCTCCCCATTACATATAATGCTTGTTGTTAGGCTTAGATATATACTGTTTATTATTTTTAGGAAAGGTCTTTCTATTCCTATACTTTCTAGTGTTTTCAATAGAAATGGGTGTTGTATTTTGTCAAAGGCTTTTTCAGCATCTATTTTTTATTTGTGGTAGCAAAAATCATGTGATTTTTGTTTGTTACCTTGTTGATATGGTCAATTATATGAATTGTTTTCCTAATATTGAACCATCCTTGCATTCCTCGTGTAAATTCCACCTGATCATAATGAATAACCCTCATGATCCCTTGCTGATGTCTTTTTGCTAGTATTCTCTGTTTAAGACTTTTGCATCTATGTTCATTAAGGTGATTGTTCTGTAGTTTTCTTTCTCTGCTTTTGATCTACGTGGCTTTGGGATCATTGCAATATTTGTGTCATAAAATGAATTTGGTAGACCTTCTTCTTTTCTTTTTATGTCAAATAATCTGTATAGTACTGGGATTAGTTGTTCTTTGAATGTTTGATAGAATTCACTTGTAAATCCATCTGGTCCTGGTAATTTTTTCTTAGAGAGTTCTTTGATGGTTTTTTCAATTTCATTTTCTGATATGGGATTATTTATGTATTCTATTTCTTCTGCTCTTAATCTAGGCAATTGATATTTTTGTAAATATTCATCCATATCACCTAGATTACTATATTAATTGCCATATAATTAGGCAAAATATTTTAATGATTGAGTTAATTTCCTCTTCATTAGAGGTTAGGTCTCCCTTTTCATATTTGTTAATTTGGTTTGCTTCTTTCCTTTTTATTAGATTGAATAGTACTTTATCAATTTTATTTGTTTTTTTTTCAAAGTACCAGCTTCTAGCCTAATTTGTTAATTCAATAGTTCTTTTACTTTTGATTTCATTAATTTCTCCTTTGATTTTTTTTAGTATTTCTAATTTAGTTTTCATCTGAGGATTTTTAATTTGTTTGCTTTCTAGTTTTTTGATTTGTATGCCCAATTCATTAACTTCTGCCCTTCCTAATTTGTTAATATATGCACTCAATGATATAAATTTTCCCCTTAGAACTGCTTTGGCTTAATCCCATTGGTTTTTGGTAAGAAGTCTCATTGTTGTCACTCTCTTCAATGAAATTATTAATTGTTTCTATGATTTGTTCTTTAACAAACTTATTTTGGAGAATCATATTATTTAATTTCCAATTCATTTTTAGTTTGCCTCTCCATGTATCCTTGCTAATAACTATTTTTATTGCATTATGTTCTGATAAGTTTGTATTTATTATTTCTGCTTTTTTGCATTTTTGCCATGTTTCTATGCCCTAGTACACGGTCAATCTTTGTGAATGTTTCATGTGCTGCTGAAAATAAGGTGTATTCCTTTTTGTCCCTATTTATTTTTCTCCATATATCTTTTAATTCTAATTTTTCTAAGATTTAATTCACCTCTCTTATCTCTTTCTTATTTATTTTTTGATTTTATTTATCTTGATCTGATAGGGGAATGTTGAGGTTACCCACTAGTATAGTTTTGCAATCCATTTCGTCCTTGAGCTCTGCTAGCTTCTGCTTTAGAAATCTGGATGCTATGTCATTTGGTGCGTACATGTTGAGTACTGATATTTCTTCATTGTTTATACTGCCTTTTATCAGTATGTAATTACTTTCCCTATCTCTTTTAGCTATATCTATTTTTCCTTTGGCTCTTTCAGAAATCATGATTGCAACTCCTGTCTACTTTTTCTCATTTAAAGCCCAAAAGGTTTTGCTCCATCCCTTCACCTTAAACCTGTGTATGTCCACCCACCTCATATGTGTTTCTTGTAGACAACATGTGGTAGGATTTTGGTTTCTAATCCACTCTGCTATTTGCTTCCGTTTTATAGGTGAGTTCATCCTATTCACATTCAGAGTTATAATTATCAACTGTGTATTCCAGGACATTTTGATTCTCTCTCCTTGTCCTGCCCTTTCTTCTTTCACTATTTCCTTCTATACCAGTGTTTTATTTTTAATCAGTTCCCCTGACCCCCTCCCTTATTGTACTTCCCTTTCCCCCCTCTCCTTTATTATTCCTCTCTTATTCTTCTTTAGGGTCTTTTTAAGCTACCCCCCTGCCCTCTCTCTCCCTAGTGTTGATTCCCTCCCCACAAGTCCTTTTGTTAACCTTCTACTTCTCTATAGGGCATGAATCAATTCTCTGCCCCAATGGATTTGATTATTCTTCCCTCTTTAACTTAATTTCAATGCACTTAAGTATTAAGTATTTCCTCTCTCCAACCTCTTTACCCTTTAATGTATTGCTGGATTGTTGATTCTTGCTTGTAGACCCAGTTCTCTTCCTTTTGGGAATATTGTCTTCCATGCCTTCTGGTCATTCAAAGTAGATGCAGCCAGATCCTTTGTTATCCTAACTGTGGTTACTTGGCATAAAGAAGATTGTGGCATCTGAGTGACTTCTTCTCATCAGCTTGTAATATTTTTTCTTTGGTCTGGTAGTTTTTGAATTTGGCTATAATATTCCTGGATGTTGCCAGTTGTGGATTAAATGTAGGAGGTGATCTGTGGATTCTTTCAATTTCCACTTTTACCTCTTGTTTGAGAATGTCAGGGCAGTTTTCTTGGATAATTTCCTATACGATGATGTCCAAACTTTTTCTTTTGTTATGATGTTCCAGTTTAACAATAATTCTTAAATTGTCTCTCTGAGATCTGTTCTCCAGATCTTTAGTTGTATCATTGAGATGTTTCATATTCTCCTAAAATTTTTCATTTTTTAAAAATTTGTTTTATATATTCTTGCTGCCTTGTGAAGTCATTTGCTCCTAGTTGTTGAGTTTTATTTTTTAACGACTGAATTTCATGCCTGGCTTTTTGTTTATTGTTCTTCTTCTAGTCCAATTTTCTGGGTTGATCATCTTTTGCCTTCTTTGCTTTGTTTTTGAGCTAGTCAATTTTGGCTTTCAAGACTTTATTTTCTTGTTTTAGTTCTTGTATTTCCTTTTTAAAATTGTCTTCAGCTTCCCTTGATTGCTTTTTGAGTTCCTGAAGTTCTTGAGTTAATTGAATTTTGAGATCTTCCAAAGCCTTTGTCCAATTTGCTGGAACTTCTTGATCTTTTTCTATTTCATTTGTTGTTTTTTTGCTTCCTGGGAAGAAACTGTCAATTGTAATTTCTTTTATCTTTTTCTGTTGTTTGCTCATATTTTTTTTCCTTTTCTGTTCTGATAGTTTAAGCAGATGGACTTAATGAGCTTTGATAAAAGATCTTCCCCCAACTAGCAATGGAGGTTTTTAGTTAAATTCTCTACAGTCTATGGAGGAGAGGTGTTGGAATTTCCCTGCCCTCCAAAGACTTCTTGTCTGTCCAATTGATGGGATTAAGCCTGGATTAGTCTGTATTGCTTAGTGTGCCCTGAGGCTAAAATCTTGAGTACAAAAAAAAGGGAGGGACAAGATAAAGTGTTTTTGCTGAACTGTCCAGCAGTAGGGTCCTGTGTTAGTTAAAATCACCTGGGGTTCTATTTGGAAGGATTGAACCTCAATATAGTGTTTGACAAACTTCTGTGGACCTGTGGGGGTCCTTAAAACTACATTTCCCATGGTCCAATGGGTTTCCTGTTTTGGATGATGTATTGAAGGTGAGTGACTGTTTTAAAATAAGGGGAAGTGACATGGAACTTCCTCTTTAGCTACCTGCCTCTAGCTATAGGCCTCTTGAGCTACCTGAGCTCTCGAAGAAAGGAGAGGTAAATGGCGGAGCTGAGGTTGGAAGAGGTTTCTTACAGGCTCGTGGTCAGTTTATCTCTATCAGCATGGCTTTTATTAAAATACTATTCTCCCTTTTGATCTCGGCCCTCATCATTTTTAATCATAACAGTCCCCCTGAGCTGTCCTGCTGTTAGACCTGGTGTTATTTCCTCTTGAAGCACTCTGTTCTCTATCTCAGTGTGGTAAAGCCAGAAGGTCTTAAGTTTTGCTCCATTTAAGCCACCATCTTCCAAGCATTTTTGCTGTGTTTCTCTGGCTTTCTCCTCTAGCCATCTCCTAGGTGCCTGTGTTCAACTCCCCAAGTCCAGCTCCAGCAAGGCCCTCTCTCAGGGTTAGTGAACCCACCCACCCAAAGATTCCAGGGACTGCTGAAGACTCCACACAGCCTCTGGGGGAGGGGTCCTGGAATTTCCCTTTTATATCCTCAGTCCCAACAGTTCAAGAATTCAAGCCTTTTTCTTGGTGTACCACTTGAGCTATCCAGCAGTAGGATACCCCTGCTATGTCCTGTTGTTAGATTTGGTCCTCTTTCTTATCAGAAAGTGCATTTTTTTACTTCTTATTGTGGAAAGTATGCAGAGGTTTTAAGATTTGCTCGATTTAAGCTGCCTTCTTCCCTTAAAATGGGATTGATAAGAGCACCTATCTCCCAGGATTGCTGTGAGGCTCAAATGAGATAGTTGTAAAAAATAGTGCTTAACACAGGGCCTGGTTAATATGCTAGGTGTGATATAAATATTTATTCATTTCTCTTTTTTCCCTCCAAGAGTCATAAAGTAATTTATTACATCTCATGCCTCTGATTCTTCAAAATAACTTCATGATTTAGAGAAAGAGAGAATAAATCTAAAGAGATTTCAGTTACAATAGTACAAAATATTAAGTTCTGATTATGGAAACCTATGATGTTAATGAAATGGAAAACAACATAAATTTGTTATGAACTAGACAGAGTAACATTATATTCTCATAAAGCCCTAAAGAAAATGTAAGACAAGCTATTATATATTGAGATGATGTGCCTATTTTCCCTCTGTAGTTGATTACTGTCATATATTCAGCAACTTGGCTTTTTAGGAAGTCTCCAGTACACTATAACAACAATAAAAATGATGATGATATCTTGGTTTTATAAAGCTTTTGTCTTCCAAAGAGTGCTGGATATATGTCTGCATTGCCTCATTTATTCTGACAATGTTACTATGAGAAAAATAAGGTTAGGCATTGTTTTCTCTATTTACAGAAGAGTTAAAGAAGGAAAAGTGAAGCTAGTGGCTAATTCACAATTACTAATATACAATCACAATGATTGCTTCAAGTTGTAATCCAAGGTTAAGTTATAGGTCTCATGATTTCCAGTATCATAAACTTTATGATGGATTGAATATCTTTATATAGGTATTCATTTTCTTCTAGTAGAAAGATTCAAGTAATGACTAGATGACCACTTGCCAAGTATTTTGTAGAGTGGATTCCCATTTAGTACTGATTTATACTTAAATAGTGATGGGGATGGGCAACCTTTTGAGCTTGGTGTATCAAAATTCACCAAAAAACAAGCATAACTTGGGTGGTGTGTTGCTGCAAGAAAAAAACCATAATTTCATGATATTTATAGTTTAAATAACAAAAATATAAAATTGTAATATAAAACTGCATTTATTAAACCAAAACAGGTAAATTAATATAGGTAGAACTGTCATCTATAGTTCACATAATGTCTATACACTACAGTACAGCAAATGTTTCATCCTTGGCATGCGGCCCCATACTTCTCTGTATGTGGCTGCGTGTCATCAAAAATGGCTATATGTGTCAGTGCTAACAAGCACATCATAGGTTTATCATCACCAGACTACAAGAACTCTTATATACCTTTGAATGGTAAATTAACATGATTTATAACAGAGCAAAAGCCAAATGGGTAATAAAATTATAATATTCCTTTTGGCCCTGAACATTTCTAAACTCCTTAGATTTAAATTAAAAGTTTCTTTTGACTTTATTTTTCTTTCTAAAAATTTTGAACCAACGCTTGTAGTTTATAGTAAGATAAAAAAAAGTCCAACTTTATACTTTCATCTCAGAGCAAAAATAGTAAAGCTGCTACTTCCATGGAGAAGTGAGAGAATAAAAAGTCTTATTCTACCATAAGCTGGAAGAAAACTCTAAGGTGAGATCAGAAAATTGGACTGCAAGAGCTCTAGAATTTAATGAATTGTTTTACACCAAAACCATTGGTCATTTTATCTAGAGAATTCAAGAAAAGTAGATGCAATTCTATGTAAGAATAACAATAGGCATTAATACTATAAAACTCATATATATATATATGTATATATTTAATTTTGATGCCATATTTCTTAGTTTCCATTGCATCTGAATCATCATGATTCCTTTTTTTTCTTCTTGGCTAAAATACTGAAGTATTTGCCATTTCCTTCCTTGACTCATTTCTATAATATATGGACCTAAATTTCCAACTGAAAATTTAAATATGATACTTGGGAGATAGATAGATACCTGAATTGTTTAAACTGTCATTGTAAAAATAAAGTATCAATATTTAGAGCGATTTTCCCCCTTTTATTGTTTAGTACATGATAATAAATCACTAAACTAGAGCTAGATATTTCAAGTCATTCTCAAATCATGTATTTTTGTTTCAATGTTTTATGCAAAAACAGTAATAGAGTTCTATTTATTACTGAATAGAAATTAAAATATTGCATACATCTTTGAATTTCTTGAAGTATTGAAATAGCAAAAGAGTGAGAGTGAGATCTATCATGTCTGTCTATCTATCAATCATCTATCTATTTAGAGTTTATTAAGTGTTTACTATAAGCCAGATATGTTGTTATGCACTTGGGATACAAAGGCAAATAAATAAGTCACTCCCTCACTCAAAGAGCAGACATTGTAATTGAGAATGGCAACAAAGTGCTGCTCTGAAGTGGAATGATATGAGGGAAGCAGAAGACAGAAATACATCAATGATAAGAAGGTATATAAAAAAAGGGCCTGAGATCCTGGGCTATTGTGAAATAAGATGAAAACTTTACTTATTAGAGTAGGATGGAGTCTAGGTTTCCAGGGAATTAAGGATAGTGGAAGACAAAGAGAAGGAAATAAATATTAATAGTACCTTTAATTAATTTAATTAACTAATGGTACCACATAATTGCCTATTATGTGGCAGGGACTAAGCTAAGTTCTTTACAAATATTTTCTTATTTCATCCTCGTGACCACTCTTAGAGGTAGATGTTTTGATTATCCTCATTTTACAGTTGAGGAAACTTAGGCAAACAAAGAATAAGTTATTTGGTCAGGCAAAATTTCAGAGCTAGTGTCTGAGACAGGATAAAAAACCTCCTGATGCCAGACTCAGTGCTCTATCTACTGTGCCACTTAGCTTCACTATGTCAGATCATCAGAGAATAGTTTAAACAATATGTCAATCTTTGACCTAGGTTTCCAATAAATTCCTCATACAAGACACAAGAAAAACATCTTCTAATGGGGATTTACCATTTTTAGTATTATGATTAATAATGCAGTTATTGTGGAATTTTTGGTTCACATTTGCATTTTTGAAGAGAAGATCTATTGTGGCAATAGGATGCTTCATCTAGACTGGCAAATTTTAAACCAGCAAGATTTAGAAAATAATTTGTGGACACTTGTATTTGGGTGAGTATCAATGGTAAATGGGTGGTATCTGGACTCCCCCCTTGTTAGCTTTCAGTGGGCCAGATCAGCTATTTACTCACCCACACACCAGGGAAGATCTAAGAGGGAATAAACTCGGTGAGCTTTCCAAAGTAGCAAAGCTATAGTGGGTATGTTGAAGGAAGGTGTTGCAGTTCAGTTGTGCCCCTAATGGAAGGGATCTCACCCTCAGAGCCAGCCCTGTTGAGACAAGCCTCTGCCACCCCCAACTCCTAAGTCCCAGTAGCTTCACCCCTCAACTCAAGATGGAGTTCAGTAAATGGTCATCCCCCCTCTCGCCACCCCTACCCCTGCCACAAGATTAGTTACCTCCTCCCTCTAATGTAACTATTCCAGACTTATAAGTATCAACTATCAGGGATTTAATAATGGATAAATCAAATTCAGGGAACAGGGTAAAATGGTTTAGAGGAATGAAGGAAGGAGGAAAAGGATGAACTACTCTATCAACTATGTCTTCTCTCCCCAGAGAGCAGCTCTGGATTTCTATGGCTTGGTCACAGTAGCTATCTCTCTCTTTCCCCTACAGTCTCTTATCCAATATTTCTAAACAAATATCACAGGGAAGTAACAGGATCAATGGGTTCAGGCAGGATCAGGGAAAGGAACCTCCCTCATTCAAAGTCGCTCCTCCCCCATCCCCAGAAGGTGGGCCTCTCTGGCCAAATTGGAGGATAGCTGTTCAGTGACTTTGTTGGTATTAGTGGTCTCCCTATTTAGTCTCTCCTACAAGTACACAAAAGCTAAATTCTCTCAGGAATCACCCCCACAAAACTAGAACCTCCCAACCAAGAAATCAACCCTCCAGCTCCTCCTCCAGTCAGGAGAGAAGATGAAGTGAAGTGAAAGTTGATAAGCTTCAGAATTCTCCCCCAAACTCCTCTTGCTGTTGGCTCCTCCCAAATGGAAGTCTCTCAGAGTTCCATGGGGTTGGCTTCCAGTCCCTTCCAAGATGAGGGCTTAATGATCCTTGATTTACTCCAGTTCCACACTTAAAGATTAAGTGATAAATAGTTCTCAGAGGCGGAATTTGAGCCCAAGTATGAATGTCAGATATGTTCAATTCATTGATCAACTTTGCCAAATATATTTTCTTCCCTTTCTTCTTTAAAAATGTTTTATAAGGAATGGTTCTCTTGGGGGGCAAGTGTGGAGATACAAAGGAAATGATGTTGTAAAACTAAAATTTTTCAATAATATCTATTAAAAATACTTAAGTGTTCTCTAAGTTACTATACTATGGTTTCCACTCAGTGGTTCACTAAGTATTTAAAAGATGAAAAGCTTTATTTTGATACAGGAGGATAATAGTAATAGTAATATGCCTAACTTACAATATGCTGTTCAGAAATTATTTGTACTGGGAACTCTGAATTTATTATCAAACATCTGTGAAAATTTGACACATCTCTTTTTACATGTGTGATAATGAACCTTTCAAGGGTATGGCCATTTAGTAATGCTATGCAGTGCAAATTATGTGTCAAACAATGGAGAATGCTCTTTTGACTAGCATGAGAGAATATAAATAGATAACAAGAATATGACAAGAGGTTTAGTTATGATGTAATGTAAGAACTTTCAGCTATCTCTAGTGAGGTTCACTCTCAGGCCCAAGAGATCTTTTTAGTCAATTTATCAACAGGTAACAGAAGATGTGATTTGTGAAAATGTAATCTTTTATTCCTTTTATCTATTTTGAATTAACAATAACTTAAGAACTCCTACTTAGTACCTCACTATATTGTGAAGACAGGAGTAACTCTCCTTTTTCTACTTTTGAATTGAATCAACAAAAGCTTGAACACCCTACTTAGCACTAGGTGGAGGAGCTCTCTACCCTTTCAACTCAATCAGGCAGGAAATGAGAATTCACACCTCAAGCAGCCAGGAATCCATGAACACTTTTGATGAGTATTTACCTCTCCAGAAATTGAGAAGTGGTTCCCCAAAACACTGCCTCCTAGACAGTGCTGGGCAATTTGGAAGCTATGATTGGCCCTTGTGAAGAGGGGAAGGGACAAGAAGTCACTACACAAGGCTCTGAATTTCTGGGGCTAAGGAAGTTGAGTCCAAGAAGGATTTTGGCTTCAAGAAGAAGGTCAGCTCAAGGAAGAAAGTTATCCTTAGGAGTCACCTTCAGCTCAAGTCATCATATTGACCTGCCTCTTGGAGGAAACTTAGGTGAGTGGATAGCTCACTTTCCCTTGCTGTCTTCTGGAGAGAGTTTAATTCCTGTTGAAGGTAAACAAGTCCTGGTTGAGTTGAGCACTATAACAATATTTAGGCTCATATCTTCTCTACCTTTTTGTATTTTTCTGCTTTCACACTTTCTACCTCTTTGTAAATAATAGCTATTAAAATAATTTCTACTTTGAGCAATAATACTTTCAATTGGCAACCACCATTATTATTTATAATTTTCATAAATTTTAGTAAAATCTTTAAATTTCAATCCTTACAGATTGCTAAACCTCTTTTGAATGATCTTAGAGAAGTCATGGAGACTTGACCATTATTGCTATTATTATTTTAAAGGAAGAAGGTGACATCTATAATTAATGATAAGCCCATGAGCTTTGTACCAAAGAATTTCAATCATCCTCAAAATAAAAAAAAATAATTTGTGTAATTTCTACAGTTATTCTCCCAAATTCTCTACAGTTCTCCTAAGTCCAATTAAACTGATATAGCTAAGAGAAGCTTACTCTCTGGTAGAACTGCTGTTATTCATAGGGACCTTCTACCTTAAGTAGTACCTTTGTGTCATAGAAATTCTCTCTTCCATTATAGATTCTAAAGGGATTTCAAAAATGGGTTGAATTAACATATGTGGTTGGATACCAAATCTAATTAATAATATCATTGCTCTCCTATCATGGTTCTGGGAGTATATTGCAACCTTACCCTTAATACATACATGGTCTAATGCCTAAGTTATATAGATTCTTTTGGCACAAGCACACATTCAAAAACTTCTGGAACTCCCTAGTTTCTGATACACTCCAATAAAAGCTGAATAATTCCCATTCACAATATTTTTACTACTCTCTTTTATTTATACTTATTCTTTTCACCAACACTGACACATTTCTCCCACACAGTCAGAAGCTCTTTAGATTCCACCAATAAATAACTCCGGCAATCATCAGTACTAGAGATATATCTGGAAGTATCTTAAAGAAACCTGAAGTATTACTGTAGGCAGTTGTAGGCATATGTCTATCCCTTTACCTTACACTTAATACTTAGATTTTGACATTTACATTCTCTGAATCTCAGTTTCCTTAGTTACAAAATGGTGATTATCTTAATACTATAGAGTTGTTTTGAGAAAAACATTTGTGAAGTAAAGTACTTAAAAGACTTTCATATGTATCAAAACATTACGCATCAGATCTGCACTATTTTATTTTTTTAATTTTATTTTTTAGTATTGTCCATGTTTACATGATTCATTTTCTTTCCCTCCCCTCTTCTTTTCCCCCTTTCAGAGTTGACAAGCAATTCCACTAGATTGTATAAATATTATCAGTTGAAACCTATTTCCATATTATTCATTTTTGCTATAAAGAGATTTTATTAAGCCTAAATCCCAAATCACATACTTATATATACATGTAATAAGTGATGTCAAATTTGCACTATTTTTGAAGGATTATAGAATTTAAGTCTAGAAGTCACCTTAGTCAATATCTACTTCAATCCCTTCATTATGTAAAAAGACTAAGATCCAGAACAGATTTAAAAAAAAAAAGATCTCAAAATCCATGACTTTTTATTTAAACTAAAATAGCCAGCTTCTATTTGGGGGTAAGAGTCATTTTTGTAAAGTATTTTTACTAGGGAGTTCTATTGTTAGCATAGCAGAAAGACATTCATATGCAACAATAATGAAGTATTTTAACAAACTGCATATTTATTTTGTGTAACCAGATGAACCATTTATATAAAGAATTGCACGTATATATGTATATTCAAGTAATATTTCCCACATAAATATAACTAGGACATGATTTCATATAATAAAAAAATATTTTTTAGATTAGGTGAGAAATGATGATGAAGACATGATGAAAATGATGATCAAAAGTGAAAAATGGCATTTTATATTTTGGAAAAGATTATTATACATACATACATACATACATATATATATATATATACATATATATATATATATTTTAAATAATGGATCCTAATAAGAATGGTGTTGATGATGTTGTTGAGATACTGAGGTTTACTTGATTCCTCAGTATCCGTCAGTGAAGTAAGTCTGAGAGCTTCCCTCACTGGGACCACTGTGCTTTCAGTCTCTAAAACAAGTTCGTAAAACAGGAAACATGAATTTATTCTTGAAAAACAAAGTATGAAGGAAGGATTAAGGAACAGGGGTTCCCTAGCTCTAAGGGATTCTCACTAACCTCCTCCCTTCTACAACTCCAGCAAGAAAGTCTTTTCTGTGATCTTGATGCTCCCTAAACCCTGGCCTCACTGACTAGATTTCCCAAACATGATTTGCTAATCCTTACACTACTTAATCCTCCCAAGTTGGTTTATAGGATGAAATAGGTCTCTGGATATATGCAGGAATGAACTCAGAATGTTTGAATCCACCTAGCTGGGCCAGGCCGCAATTAGGTTCAGGCCTCACCAGCACAGTAGTTTAGTTCAGGCTAGCCCGTCACAGATCTTCTTAGTAGACAGGAACACTTTTCAGCATACAGGAACAGTTTGATTTTACTTCAAAGAAGGGTTTCATCAAGCAGGAACAACTGAGGTAAATCTCTTCAGCTTCAGGGGACAGGAAGCCAAAACCTCAGCTTAAGAGACAGGAAGTTCAAGAGCCCCCTGGGCAGTTGGTATTGCCTTCATATACACTCTCTTAGTTCCAGAATCCAGAATTATTTGGTTCCTGGCATCCAGCTAGCTTTCCTCTTGAAAACTCCTTCCTTGCCTACCTTTTACCCATTCCCACTTAAATGAAGTGATATATATATATATATATCACTTAATTTAAACCCATATGTACATATTTCAGATATAATTTCCCTCAAAGTATAGATTTTGAGTATTGACTTGCTCATAGTCATGACTGGTAAATATGAGGTATAGAATTTTAACCAGAACATTTTTTAACATTTATTAATAGTTATTTTTTTGAAAAGTTAACATGGTTACATAATTCATGTTCTTACTTTCCCCTTCACCCCCTGAATTCCCCCTCCCCTCCATGGCTGATGTGTATTTCCACTGTTTTTAACATGTGTCATTGATCAAGACCTATTTCTAAATTTTTGATAATTGCATTGGTGTAGTAGTTTTGAGTCTACATCCTCAATCATGTCTGCCTCAACCCATGTGTTCAATCAGTTGTTTTTGTTCTATTTCCACTCCTGTAGTTCTTCCTCTGATTGTGGGTAGTGTTCTTTTCCATAAATCCCTCAGAATTGTCCTGGGTCCTCGCATTGTTGCTAGTACAGAAGCCCATTACATTCAATTTTACCACAGTGTATTGGTCTCTGTGTACAATGTTCTTCTGGCTCTGCTCCTTTCACTCTGCATCAATTCCTGGAGGTCTTTCCAGTTCAAATGGAATTCCTCCAGTTCATTATTCCTTTGAGCACAATAGTATTCCATCACCAGCATATACCACAATTTGTTCAGTCATTAGCCAGTTGAAGGGCATACCCCAGTTTTTTTCCACCACAAAAAGCACGGCTATAAATATATTCATACAAGTCTGTTTATCTATGATCTCTTTGGGGAACAAACCCAACAATAGTATGGCTGGATCAAAGGGCAGGCATTCTTTTATAGCCCTTTAAGCATAGTTTCAAATTGCCATCCAGAATAGTTGGATCAGTTCACAACTCCACCGACACTGCATTAATGTCCCAGGCTTGCCACATCCCCTCCAGCATTCATTACTCTCCCCTTCTTTCATTTTAGCCAATCTGCTAGGTGTGAGGTGATACCTCAGAGTTGTTTTGATTGGCATTTCTCTAATTATTAGAGATTTAGAACACTTTCTCATGTGCTTATTGAGACTTTTGATTTCTTTATCCAAAAATGGCTTATTTATGTCACTTGCCCAATTATCAATTGGGGAATGGCTTGATTTTTTATACAATTGGTTTAACTCCTTGTATATTTGAGTAATTAGACCCCTGTCAGAGTTTTTTGTTATAAAGATTTTTTCCCAATTTGTTGTTTCCCTTCTGATTTTGGCTACATTGCTTTTGTTTGTACAAAAGCTTTTTAGTTTGAAATAATCAAACTCATTGATTTTACATTTTGTTATTTTCTCTAACTCTTGCTTGGTTTTAAAATCTTTCCTTTCCTAGAGATCTGACAAGTAAACTTCTTTATGTTTACTTAACTTATTTATAGTTTCCCTTTTTATATTCGTCATTCACCCATTCTGAATTCATCTCAATGTAGGAAGTAAGATGTTGATCTAAACCTCTTCTCTCCCATATTGTTTTGCAAATGTCCCAGCAGTTTTTGTCAAATAGTGGATTTTTGTCCCAAAAGTTGGGCTCTTTGGGTTTATCATACACTGTCTTGTTGATGTCACTTACCCCAAGCTTATTCCACTGATCCTCCCTTCTGTCTCTTAGCCAGTACCATACCATTTTGATGACCGCTGCTTTATATTACAGTTTAATATCTGGTACTGCTAGGCCCACTTCCTTCACTTTTTTTATCATTTCCCTTGATATTCTTGATCATTTGTTATTCCAAATGAACTTTGTTATAGTTTTTCCTAATTCAGTAAAAAAGTTTTTTTGGTAGTTTGATAGGTATGGCACTAAATAGGTAAATTTGGGTAGAATGGTCATTTTTTTATGTTAGCTTGCCCTACCCATGAGCACTCAATGATTTTCCAATTGTTTAGATCTAGTTTTAATTGTTTGGACAGTGTTTTGTAGTTGTGTTCATATAATTCCTGTGTTTGTTTTGGTAGATAGATTCCCAAGTATTTTATATTGTCTAGGGTGATTTTAAATGGTGTTTCTCTTTCTACCTCCTGCTGCTGTGATGTGTTGGAAATACGTAGAAATGTTGACGATTTATGTGCATGTATTTTGTATACTGTAACTTTGCTAAAGTTGTTGATTATTTCTACAAGCTTCTTAGTTGATTCTCTAGGATTTTTTAAGTAGACCATCATATCATCTGCAAAGAGTGATAGCTTAGTCTACTCATTGCCTATTTCGATACCTTCAATTTCTTTTTCTTCTCTAATTTCTACTGCTAGTGATTCTAGTACAATGTTGAATAATAGAGGAGATAAGGGGCATCCTTGTTTCACTCCTCATCTTATTGGAAAGGCTTCTAATTTATCACCATTGCATATCATGCTTGTTGATGGTTTCAGGTATATACTTTTTATTATTTTTAGGAAAGGTCCTTTTATTCCTGTACTTTTCAATGTTTTCAATAGGAATGGGTGCTATATTTTGTCAAAGGCTTTTTCAGCATCTATTGAAATAATTATGTGATTTTTGTTTGTTAGATTGTTGATATGGTCAATTATGTGGATGGTTTTCCTAATGTTAAACCATCCTTAAATTCCTAGTATAAATCCCACCTGATCATGGTGGATGATCCTCTTGAACACTTGCTGTAGTCTCTTTGCTAATATTCTATTTAAAAATTTTTGCATCTATGTTCATTACGGAGATTGGTCTGTAGTTTTCTTATTCTGGTTTTGATCTCCCTGGCTTTGGAAGCAGTACAATATTTGTGTCATAAAAGGAATTTGGTAGAATTCCTTCTTTGCTTATTATATCAAATAATTTGTATAGTCTTGGGATTAGTTGTTCTTTGAAAGTCTGATAGAATTCAATTTTGAATCCATCAGGCCCTGGCCAGTTTTTCTGAGCTACCCAGCTGCCCCTCCTCTATTTGTTTTTAATGCCTAATGAATTCCCTCACCCTTCTCCCCTTTTATGACCTCCCCCCTCCCCTTCTCCCCTTGGTTCATCCTTTCTGACTTTCTCAGTATGGTTAGATAGAGTTTTATTTCCCAATGGATAAAGTTACTCTTTCCTCTCAGCGTTAATTACACTGAGAGTAAGGTTTAACTATTACCTCTTAATGCTCTTTTCTTCTCCTTCTTATAATAGTATTCATCCATTCCCCTTCCCATGTCCTCTTTGTGTGTAATAGAATAACCTATTTTTCTTAATCATTCAAGTTTCTCTTGGTGTCCTCTACTATTCCCCTCCCTCTTTCCCACCCCCATATTGTCTTAGACCATTTAGTATTCTAATCTCTTCCTATGAATAATTCTTCTAATTACTATAATAGTGAATACTATAATAGTGAATAGAGTTCCTTACCGAGAATTATACATAACATTTCTCAACATAGGAATACCAATAATTAGATCATACTCATGCCCTTAAAGAGGAAAATTTAAAAAATACAAGTTTTCTTTCTTCTCTGTTTCTTATTTACTTTTTCATGTTTTTCTTGATTTTTGTGGTTGGATATTGAACGTTCCATCTAGTCCTGGTCTTTTCTGTGCAAATACTTGTAAATCTTCTGTCTTGTTGAATGCTCAAACTTTCCCTTGGAACTATATGGTTAGTTTTGATGGGTAGATGATCCTTGGTTGTAGACCCACTTCTCTTGCGTTTCTGAATATCATATTCCCTGCCTTGGGGTCTTTTAGTGTGGAGGCTGCCAGATCCTGTGTCATCCTGATTGGTGCTCCTTGATATCTGAATTGTCTCTTTCTGGCTTCTTGTAAATTTTTTTTCTTTTACTTGGAAGCTCTTGAATTTGGCTATTATATTCCTGGGGGTTGTCTTTTCTGGGTCTAGCGTAGAGGGTGATCTATGGATCCTTTCAATGTCTATATTGCCCTCTTATTGTAGAACTTCAGGGCAATTTTGCTGAATAATTTCTTTTAGTATGGAGTCTAATTTTCTATTAATTTCTGCTTTTTCAGGAAGACCAATGATTCTCAGATTGTCTCTTCTAGACCTGTTTTATTGGTCTGTCACTTTCTCATTTAGATATTTCATGTTTCCTTCTATTTTATCAGTCTTTTGACTTTGTTTTATTTGTTCTTGCTGCCTTGAGAGATCATTAGCTTCTAATTGCTCAATTCTAGCCTTTAGGGACTGGTTTTCGGCTATAATCTTTTGGTTTTCCTTTTCAATCTGGTCATTTCTGTTGTTCAATTTGCTTATCAGTTCATTTGATTTCTGCGCCTCACTTTCCACTTGCAAAATTCTGCCTTTTAACCTGTTATTTTCTTGCCAGATTTTGGTTTCCAATTTGCTTACCATTTCGTTTTATTTTGGGGCATCTTTCTCCAATTGGGAGTTTCTGTCTTCTAATCTGTTTATTTCCTTTTGAGCTATTTCCCACTTCTCTCGCCAAATCTCTTCCATCTTTCTCATCATCTCAGTTTTGAACTCTTCAATAGCTTGTCGCCAGTTTTCATTATTTTGGGAAGGTTTGGATATGATTACTTGTTTGTTCTCCTCTGCTGTTTGCTCTTTTGTCTGGATTTTATCTGTGTAAAAGTTGCAAAGTGTTACAGATTTCTTCTTGATGATCTTTCTCTTTTGGGGTTCTTGTCTCTGGCTTGCTATTGTTAGCCCTTCACCCTCTCAGGTTTATCCTCACAATCAGGGTCTGTCTGAGCTCTTTAGGCTCCTGAGGTCTCAGTTGTTCTCAGGGTCAAGACTCCTAGTGGTCCCCTTACTTCTTCCTCTGCCTGAGGTTCCTTTAACAGTCTCAGGGCATTGCTTCCACAGTTGTGAACCCCTTTTGCACTGGATCCCCACTCAAGGTCCACGCCTGCTCTCAAGATCCAAGTCCTTGCCTGCTCTCAGGATTCATGCCTGGGCTTGAGTCCACACCCTCACTCATGCCTGCTCTCAGGGTCTGCGTTCAAAGTCCACTCACTTTCTTTAGCCTCTTGGGGTCTTAAGTCTTGTTGCTCTCAGGAGCAGGCCCTAGTGACCCCACATAGCTGCCAAGGACTTAATCCGTGCCCCAAATTTGCTCTAACTCTTGTGCTCTGGTGTTGGCACTGTAGATGGTGTGGGGTGGGGGAGGGGGTTGCTCAGCTCACATTTTAGTGAGAGCTGTTTCACCCCTTTATAGCATGGAATTGCCCCAATTCCACGTACCTCCAATGCTGCGCCCTGTTATGGGGTCCCTTTGTTCCTCTGGATTTGTTATTATTTCTTCTTGAGGAGTCCTGTATGTTTTGGTTAGGAGAGGTTGAGCAGCTGCTTTTTACTCTGCCTCCATCTTAACCAGGAAGCTGGTGTATCCAGAAATTTTTACTAGAATTCATATTTATATAAAATAGTTAATGAGGATAACTTGAATCAAGATTAGGCAAAGGAAAGTAAGGAAGAATAGTCAAATAGAAAGGAAGAGAAATAGGACAGATTAGTTTCAGGAAAAGTTAGCAAGAATTCCAAAGAGAAGAAGGTGATCAATAATGTCAGATAAATTATATCGTAATATTTAGATCTAGTAATTATCAGAAGAAAAACAAATATTGATTTCATGATAGCTCATCAGATAAATAAGTGAAATAGGTTAGAGCAGTCATTTAAAGTGATTTTAAAGATGTAGCCAAAGAAAAGGCAATGCCCATCTTTCAGTCTGTTTCTAAGGCAACTCATTCTAAGTTTCATTGTATTGTATTCTACTCATTGTATTCATCAGATTAGGAATAATGTCAAGAGGCTGGATAGAGCATTTCAAGATGCCTGCATCTGGCCTTCAGACCATAGTTTGCCCATAACTGAGTTAGAGAAAGAAAAGAAAAGGGAAAAGCACCGATCCCTGTTGATCATGACTTTAATGTAGTCCAATATTAGTAGCAAAATGAATGGAGTTGGTAAGAATGAGGGAGCTTAAATCTCCAGTTTTTCAATGTAACTTCTTCAAATTATGGAGTGCTTCTGGCTTCTAGCTTTAAGAGAGAAGATGAAGGATGCCACTTCCAGGTTGCTCAAGGAAAAGACTCTGAGAAGATACCAACACGAGAAGAACCATCAGTTTAATATGTCTCTATCCTCAGCTTGCTAGAGACTTAGGGGAATTATCCCTTTGGTGAGATCTATGTCTATTTCTCTCTGTCTTGGTTGAGTTGATTTATCTCACTTTCAGTAAAGGAGTTCCTTCATTCTATATTGCCTAGTATGTTTTCTCCTATTGATGTTTTTTTTTTCTGATTTCTGTTTGCTGCTGAGTTGGATAAATGAATTTCTTGGCTAATTTCTATTTGTGTGTATTTGAAATGGATATTTCATTGAAAGAAAGGTGCTTTTGATACAGAGCTTAAAGCTTTCCTTTTCCTTAATAATAAAATAGCAGTTAGAAGTTTGTTTGAATTTGATAACATCCCATAGACTAGCAATATTTAAGGGGACAGATACCTATAATTCTAACCTAGTACACCATCTTCCCAAGGAAAGCGGAGTGGTGACTTCTGACTCTAATTTTCTTCTTCCAGTACTGGTAGGAATTAAAGTCTTCCTCAGAGAAAAGTTGTAGGAAGAAGAGGCTAATATAAGAGACAGAGATAAAATGAAAATTAGTGATGAAAGATGAAAGAAGGAAAAATACGCTTTAAAAGTGAGATAGAATGAGACCACGTGTATACAGAGATGTTAGGTTTGGCCAAGATAAGAGCAACATTTTCATGTGAGAGAGTTAAGGGAGGAAATTATGGGGTAAAAGCATCTGAATAATATAAAATGGATATGAGTAAAGAAGAGGAAGCTCTCAGTAAATGATATCATTTATTTCAGTGATATATGCTACAAGGTTCTCATATGAGAAGTTGAGAAAAAAAGGAAATCATAAGAAATTTAAGGAGAAATGAATAGTTTCAGAAAATCCATTTTGGTGAATGGGAGAGTGAATAAACTGAGATGAAAATGGATTGCTCTACCAAGTGAGGATCCAGTTAACATTATGTAAAAATAGTCTGATTTGGTCTCAATGCTGGTACGTGATGTACATTAGCTTCATTCAGTAGCATGTGAATAGGAGTAAAGTCAAAACATAGTGGAAATATTCTTGGGCTGAATATTGGCAAAGATGAGAGTAAAGGTCAAGAGACATAAAGTCAGAAGACCATAGAGTTGAAATACCTCACCGAGGGATTAGTCAAGATTAAGAAATGAGACTATAGGAGTTACCTTCTTTTTGTGGTTCACATATTTCTCTCAATACCCCTCTTTCTTCCTCTTCATTATACATTCTACTCAATGAGCAAAATAGTCCCAAACATCAATGCAACTCTAAGGAGGTTATGTAAGTCATCCCATATGAAACTTCCCTTCCTCTGTCATTTTTTCCTCATCCATAGCTTCTATTTTCACCACTGGAATCCATCTTGTTTCTATTACCACTCCTATCCTCTATCTCTTTCATTCAGTTACCTCTTCTTTTTAAAAGACCAATTCAATTCAGTTCAGTTCAATCTATATTTATCATATAATCAATATGCTGTTAGCTGCTATCTACAAAATTTCAGGATACTTTCCTTCCTTAATGAGTTTAATGACTATCTGATAGTCTTTTTATCTTTCATAATTCTTGCTCTCACACTACCAACATACATATTGATATTACTTCAAATGCCATAACTTCTAATTCCTCACTTACTGAGTTATCAATGCTATTCATCCACTTCTCTTCAACTGCACACCGATCTATTCCAACCCACAAGTGTTTTATTTTCATATTCATGAATTATGGGATTGCTTTCAATTATAAACGCATTGTGTCTGTTATTCCTAATTTTCTTCTTTCTTACAATGTTTAAACTTGTTCATCATTCTCAAATTCAATCTAATCTTTCTAGTACTCTAATATATCCCAAGTCATCAACCCTGAAATGATTATTCTCTCTACTCCCTATCATGGTGAAGAAAGGAATTCATTTCTTCTGAGAGAGTTTTGTATCTCCATGGAAAACACTTACAGAGAAGGGAATATGGAGTTCCTGAAAGAACCTGTCCCAAATTTGTGGGAGTTCATGAATGCAGGGAGAATATTCCATGGGAAATAGAAGGAAAAATGATTATGGGAAAGGAAGTGTTTTAAACTGGATTTCCCATGTAGTAGATGGAAGAAGAGTTTCCACAAAATAAATACAAAGATTGAAGAATGAATAATTAAGGTTATAAACCATGACTCAAATAATAAAATTTCAGAATATATTTAAAGAAAATTAAGAAAAAAGCATTCTTTAAAAATACAGAAAATGAAAAATATAATAAAAAATTTGTAAGGAAGGAGAAAGGTAGAAATTCTGAACTATTTCACTGAAAGAGGCAAAAAGGATGAGTAGTTCAAAGTTTGGGCATTCATGGGAAGTTTTAGAAAGAATAAAATGATTTTGAAGTATTGCTATGCTGAATAGTATAGTAATTAAATAAAAGGACTGGCTGGTCACACTGAGGGCCCAGTTGAGGTATAAAAGTAAAAATGTAATGGATTTAATAAGCATAGTTGCATGAATGACTCAAACTTCATTCAGCAGCACATGCTCAGGACTGAAAGAAGCAGATGGTGGGAGTGATCCAAAGCTGCATTTCATCAACACAAAAATGGCAATATGATAAGAATGCAAGAGAATCAAGAAAAAATGACAGTGTAGAGTTGAATTAGTTTACTAAGCACCAAAAATGGGTAAAAAAGAAGTATGTAGTTAATGTAGGGGTGATGGCTTGTGAAAGAACTGAGATTTTAAAGGATTAGAGTTCCAGTATAGATAAAAAGCAGGATTTGGTTTTGGAAGTCAGAAGAGGAGAAGGAATACCATAAGATTATAATTACATGAGGGAATTTAAGAGTTCACAAACTCTGAATATTTGTGAGTGATAGTAAGAACAAGATTATGATCATCATTGTTGGAGGCAGGTACTGAGGAGTATGTATAAAAATTGAGAGTTTTAGAAACTAGAAGGTTAAAGTATTTGAGAGTCACTATATATGATGAAGTCTCCTAGTATGAGGGCAAGAATTGATAATGAGAGAAATACTATGAGCCAGGTACCTAATTCATTAAGGAATGAGGAAGAAAGTTCAAGAAGTCTATAGATAAAGACTATCAGAATTTTTATTAGGTAGTACACATAAATTGGGAAAACAACAAAGGAGGAGAGGTTACTGAATAATACTGTTAGATGGAGAAATCAGAATGACAGTAAGGGACAAGGAGTGTTTTAGCTCCCCTATCTCACTCAATGGATTGAAGAAAATGATTTAAATTTCAATCAATACTTGAATGAGAGGCCAGGGAGTTCTGTCACCAGGAGAAAATCAGGACTGGGTAAGAGCCAGAAAAAAGTAACACTTGGAAAAGAAAAGACTCAAAAGGCCAATAAGATACTTGCTACGGAGCAGTCATCCCAGAAGGTACAGTAAAAGAGGCAAATATCTAAGGGGTGACATTGGAAGGGTGAGGAAAATAGGTAAAGGAAAATGGACAGTAAATGATGGGGAAAGCGTTTTGAATTTTAACCTCTGGATATTTATAATACCTGGAATGAGAGTATAATAAAAGTATAACAAAAAAAATAATCACTAGAAATTTTCAAATGTGAATGGGTTTATGATGTCATGATGGAGTCCTGATCAAAGGAAAAGGATACTCCTTATAGATAAACTTATAAAACAATTCTATGAATCTGAAAATAGTCAATGCCAATACTACCCAATTTTTTCTAGAATTGGGAAAAATTATATTTGACTAAATTGTTTTCATGAGATAAGTATATTTATTACTTATATAGAGAAAGTATTAATTATAGCAAATTACTATAGCAATTTATTTAAAAATCATTCATTTCTCCAATCTGTACTTATACCAGAGATATAATTAGGAAAAAAAACAAAACAGGTCCACTTTTTAGCAGAAGGCCCAACAGCAAGGAAGTCAGTAGAAGCATTAAAGTCAAAACTGTACAAAACCAGCTACCCTGGGCACTGGGCATTATTTTCATTATTCTATTCCAAAACAACTGAAGTGGATTAGACACTGAGTATATAGAGATTTCTATTCTCTTTACTATTTTCAGCTTTCCCTATACTTCTCTTTTATTAATTAGTAGGAAAGATCTGAAGAAATTTAAATTTATAAATATACAAATTTATAGATTTAAATCTATAAATAATATAATTAGATTATTACTTGTGATATGTACTTTGATATTACCTATATTTTCTCATGAAACAAAATACTATTACACAGAAAATCAAATGAATAAAGATTAAGAAATAATTAACATAATTAGTCACATTAAAAATAAAGGCATCCAAAAAGAGTTAACTCAGTTGTTGAAGGATAAGCATTTTAATAAGTATAACATATTTTATGAAATTATATGAAATATAGGCTTAGGGAATCTAAAAGAAATCAAGGATTATATGTAATAAGGATGCACTAGAAATTTTCTAACTATATAGAGGAATAAAGCAAGGTAAACCCCTTTCTTAAGTATTATTTGATTGAGTTCTAAAAATCTTAGCAGATATAAGAATAATTGTTGACAACATAATTAAAACTACATGAGTAAAAAGAATAATTAAAAATATTTTTTAAAAATCCTGAAATTCTGAAGAACCAACCTGACCTCATATGAGAGATAAGAAATGATAATCCTTTCTGGCCCTATACTAAGCTTAGGTTCTATGGGTATGGAATATAGTTGATCTTTTTTTGATGTGCTGATTGCTTTGGTAATTTTTAATTTTTTCATTTTTTTGAAAAAATATTCCTTATTATAAGGGATTTAAAGGGCAATCTAGATCATATAAAACAAATATTTTGGTAAATTTAATTTTTTGAAAAAAGTTTGAATTGAGAGAAATGAAATACAAATTCTGACAGAGCTTTCTATCATAAAAACAAAAGAATAACATTTTAATTAGTGAGCTAAAATTTCTTCATTGGGAGGTATATTCCAATGTGATGTAAGGTGATCTTTATAAGTTAAGTAATTTTAAAAGTTCAATATTAAATGTCATCATCTTCAAATACTAATAATTATAAAATTATTCCACTCCATTTGTTTTTCACATTTCAAATACATTTAATCTAGGATATAATGTTCTCTTTTTTTTCTTATTAACATGTCATTTAGAGAAATGTTTTACCTTCAAAGGACATTTCAAATTGTTGATCCTTCAGAATTAGACAGTTTTCACCTCTTTCACCTCTCCCTTTTCATATTTTTCTCTTCCCTTAGAATTCCCACTCATTATCACATATTTATAAGTATATATGTGTGAATGTGTGTTTATGTTGACACGCACATACTTATTCTCAAATGTTTTGGGGAATAATTATAATGACCTTTTGAGAGGAAATTCATTTGAAGACATATTTGTTCTCTATATAAATTCACTAGATTTACTTATCCTGATGTTTATTCTTTAATCATAGGTCTACACTAGAAAATATATTAGAAATGCAAAATTTCAACACCTCCATAGTACCTGATATCTATATATTGAAAGAAAAAGGCAATGGGAAAGTACTTTCAGAGAAAAATCTGACTATTTGGTGGGCAAGGCAAACAATTCAGAGGTCTTCAAATTCTCCAGTTGAATCTGAGACCCTGATCATTGACATTGGTTTTTAAAGGCAAATAAAAAAATACTTACAGAATGAAGGGTAGGGAGACTTACAAGAGTCACTCTTAATATAAGTAACAGGAACACTTTGAGGGTCCTGACTTCTGAAGGCCTTTGGCTTCTAAGGATCCTGTCTTCCATGACCTTAGGTGACATTCTTGTTTCTGTAGCATTTTACATGAATTAATTTGATAGGATTAATAGTGACTCCCATGATTAATATGGTAGTACACATAACTCAGGGACTACATTCTTAATCTAGTTACAGAAACATGCTTTTTTTAAAACCTGGAACAATATTCTTATCACAATAATATGGTTACATCTTATAGTTATAAAATTATAGCTTGATTGGCCTCCAAGTATTGATTTAGTAGTTATTGATTTTTGGTATATATATATATATATATATAGATATATAGATATATACAT
>NC_058132.1:573003331-573075087 GCF_016433145.1 Gracilinanus agilis
TATATATATATATATATATATATACACACACACACTCTCTCTCTCCATATATATATAGGTTAAATTGGAAAGGAGAGAGTCTGTGAATAAGATTTCAATTAAAGAGGCTAATATGTAGTCAAAATAAGTGCATATGAGTGTGTGTTTGCCCAAAGATAGACAAAATATCAGAAAAGGACTTGTAGATACTCTTCGAGATCCCTAGAGCCATAAATGTGCTCTCAAAATCTTTCAATATAAGATGTTCCATTGTCATACGGTATTGTTTTAACACACAAGAATGAAGAAAATGGGCCTTGCATATATTTCAGGTAACTCCCATAAGTACAATAATATTTATAAAGGATCTAAATCAACTGGTCATCAAATCTCTGATTCTATAAAATCGGCCTTTATGGAGAGAAGGCAGAATTCTTTGGTGGGGGTAGAACTTCAAATGTAGGGAGACATCTTTTTGCCTTAATATGCCTGCTGTTTTCAATGTTCATTTCTTGTATTCAGGATTATATCAATCCTATTACTTCTTCTGGGTTAAGATGGCTGCAGAGTAGTTGCAGAACTTTTACCCTCCCCACCACTGACCTGAATGATACATCAAAAGAATAAAAAGGTCAAGTTGAGATGAGCAACCGGACTCCACAGTAGGGTGCAGCATTGAAGGTACAAGGGATTTGGGCATTTCCATGATATAAGCTCCCACCGCAAGCTGAACAAACCCTCCCCCACCCACCTATGGGGCAGGACTCATAGCCAGCTCCCTAGAATAAAAGCAATGGGAAACAACCTCTAAGTTCTTGGCAGTGGTTTAAGAGCATCCCAGAGAGCAGCTAAACATGAAACCCCAGGAGGCTGAAGAATGCTCACCTTCAGCAGGGAGAGGGGAGTGAGGCTAGAGAGGTGCACATACTCCAAAAGTGACCTCAGGCAAAAACCTCTCCATAGCTCCATACAAAAAGAGCCTGCCCTCTTCACCCAGACTTCTGATGGAAGCAAGAAACAGCAGAGTAATGGCTAGCAAGGCTCAAGAAAAACCAAACAACAAAAAAAGAAAGAAAAATGTACTAACTCTAGATAATTTTTACATAGAAAAAATCCAGACCACAGAACAGATAGCAGAGGAGGACAAACATGCAAACACATCCGTACCCTCCCAAAAAAAATGAAAATTGGTCACAAGCTCTCGAAGAGTTCCAATCTGAGATCATGAGAAAGGTGGAAGACATTTGGCAAGAAAACTGGGAAATAATTCAAAAAGAAAAAAAAACAGTTTAAAAGGCAGAATTCTGCTATTGGAAATTGAGGTTCACTAATCAAATGAAATGATTAGCAAATTAAAAACCAGGGAAAAAATGCTAGATAGACCAGACTGAAAAGGAAAACCAAAAGATTATAGCTGAAAACCAGTCTTTAAAGGGAATACATGAATAGAGGAAAAGAGAGGGGGGAGGGAACCTCATTGATCCTAAAAAAATAAGAAGAGGGAAACAAAAATGCAGGGGGCAGAAAGGGAAGTAACATCAGGGTGAGAATTAGGGGGGCTGATTAAAAGCAAACCACTGGTTTAAAAGGAATTAGCAAAAGAAGAAAAGGCAGAATTTGGAGAGGACTTCAAAATGTTGGGGAATACAGAAATGACAGTCATAACTCTGAATGTGAATGGGATGAACACTCCCATAAAGCAGGCACAAATAGCAGAGGGGATTAGAAAACAAAAGACTACCCTATGTTGTTTATAAGAAACACAAATGAGGCAGATAGACACACACAGGTTGAAGGTAAAAGGATTGAGCAAAATCTATTGGGTGTCAACTGAGAAAAAAAGGCAAGAGTTGAAATCTTGATAACTGATAAAGCCAAAGTAAAAATAGATCTGATCAAAAGAGATAGGGAAGGTATTTACATCCTGATAAAAGGCAATATAGACAATGAGGAAATATCAGTACTTAACATGTATGCACCAAATGGTATAGTATCCAAATTTCTAAAGGAGAAACTGGCAGAGCTCAAGGAAGAAATAGATAGTAAAACAATACTAGTCAGAGACCTGAACCTTCCCCTATCAGATCTAGATAAATCAAAACAAAAAATAAATAAGAGGTAAAAGAAGTGAATGAAAGCCTAGAAAATTACAGTTAATAGATATGTGGAGAAAAATAAATAGGGACAAAAAGGAATACAATTTCTTTTCAGCAGCACATGGTACATTCTCAAAGACTGACCATGCAATAGGACATAGAAATATGGCAAACAAATGCAAAAAAGCAGAAATATTAAATACAACCTTTTCAGATCATAATGCTATGAAAATAATAAATAGTAAGGGCATATGGAAAGGCAAATAAAAAACTAATTGATAATTGAATAATATGATTCTCCAAAATCAGTTAATTAAAGATCAAATCATAAAAACCCTTATTAATTTCATTGAAGAGAATGACATTGATGAGACATCCTACCAAAACTTGTGAGATACAGTAAATAGGGGGAAATTTATATCCTTGAGTATATATATTAACAAATAAGGGAGGGCAGAGGTCAATCACTTGGGCATGTGAATCAAAAAAACTAGAAAGCAAACAAATTAAAAATCCCCAGATGAAAACTAAATTAGAGATTATAAAAATTAAAGGAGAAATAAATGAAATTGAATGTAAAAGAACTATTGAATTAATAAACTAAGACTAGAGGCTGATGCTTAAAAAAACTAATGAAATTAACAAAGTAAATCTAATAAAATCTAATAAAAAAGAGGAAAGATAAAACCAAATTATCTGTATCAAAGATGAAAAGGGAGACCTAACCTCTAATGAAGAGTAAATCAAGGCAATCACTAAAACCTATTTTGCCCAATTATATGGCAATTAATATAGCAATCTAGTGATATGGATGAATATTTAAAAAAATATAAATTGCCAAGATTAACAGCAGACGAAATGGAGTACTTAAATAATCCCATATCAGAAACAGAAATTGAACAAACCATCAAAGAACTGCCTAAGAAAAAATCCCCAGGAGCAGATGGATTCACAAGTGAATTCGATCAAACATTGAAAGGACAACTAAACCCAATATTATACAAATTATTTGACATAATAAGAAAAGAAGGAGTTCAACCAAATTCCTTTTATGACACAAATATGGTACTGATCCCAAAGCCAGGTAGATAAAAAATAGAGAAAGAAATCTATAGACCAATCTCCTCAATGAACATAGATGCAAAAATCTTAAACAGAATACTAGCAAAAAGACTCCAGCAGTTAAGATGGTGGCAAAGTAGAGGCAGTGCGACATTCTCTCATTACCAATGGAGAGAGAGTACACCAAAAGGACAAGAAAACAAAATCCAGATGAAGGAAGGGATCCCACAATAGGGCACAGTATCGAAGGTATGTGTGGGAATTAGGCAATTCCACGCTATAAGGGGGGGAAATAGCTTCCATCAAAATGCGAGCAGATCACCCCTCCCCCAACCTGCCCACAGTACCAGAGTCAGACTCTGAGGTCCAGAGTTAGAGCAAGAGGGGGCACAAAATCTAGCCCCTAGGCAGCTAGCTGGCACTACTAGGAGCTTGCCCCTGAGAGCAGCAAGACCTGAGATCCCAGGTGGCTGGAAAATTTAGACCTTGGACACGGGAGTGGGGCTGAGAAACTCAGAAGCAGCACCCAGAATGCTCAGACTCAAAGGAAAATCTCAGGTGGTAGAGCAAACGTGGTCCAAGTTCCAGTCTCTGGGCAGCTGACTAGGACTACAGGGGCTTAATCCTGAAAACACATAGACCAGAGACCCCAGGAGGCTGGAAAACTAAGACCTTGGACACAAGAGTGGGGCTGAGAGAGGCAGCAGCAGCACTCATTACTCTCAGACTCAGAAGAAGATCACAGTTGGAGGAGCAAGCATGGGCCAAGTACCAAGCTCTGGGAAGCTGGCTAGGAACATGGGACCTTGACCCTGAAAACAGCTAAACAACAGACCCCAGGAAAGTCCCCAGAGAAGCCAAGAAACTCACAAAGTAGTCTCAGGCAAAAAACTGCTCCCTAACTCCATACAAAGAGAATCAGATTGCCTTACTCAGCCTTCTGGAAGATAAAATATAATGCTGCCAATCAAGATCAATCAAGAAGAAAACTTAGCTCAAGGACTTCCAGTTAAGAATTGGGCATGCAACTCAAAAAACTAGAAAGTGAGCAAATTAAAAATCCCCAGATGAAAACTAAATTAGAAATACTAAAAATCAAGGGAGAAATTAATAAAATCGAAAGTAAAAGAACTAATGAATTAATAAATAAGGCTAGAAGTTGGTATTTTGAAAAAATGGATAAAATAGACAAACTATTGGTCAATCTAATAAAAATAAGGAAAGAAGAAAACCAAATTGACAGTATCAAAGATGAAAAGGGAGACCTCCCTTCTAATGAAGAGGAAATTAAAGCAATCATTAAAAACTATTTTGCCAAATTATATGGCAACAAATATAATAACTTAGGAGATATGGATGAATATTTACAAAAATATAAATTGCCTAGATTAACAGCAGAAGAAATAGAATACCTAAATAATACCATATCAGAAATAGAAATTGAACAAGCCATCAAGGAACTACCTAAGAAAAAATCACCAGGACCTGATGGATTCACAAGTGAATTCTATCAGACATTCAAAGAGCAACTAATCCCAATACTATACAAATTATTTGATATGATAAGCAAAGAGGGAGTCCTACCAAATTCCTTTTATGACACAAATATGGTACTGATTCCAAAGCGTGGTAGATTAAAAACAGAGAAAGAAAACTATAGACCAATCTCCCTAATGAACATAGATGCAAAAATATTCAATTGAATATTAGCAAAGAGACTCCAGCAAGTAATTAAGAAGATCATCCACCATGATCAGGTGGGATTTATACCAGGAATGCAAAGATGATTAGGAAGACATTAGGAAAATCATCCACATAATTGACCATATCAACAATCTAACAAACAAAAATCACATGATTATCTCAATAGATGCTGAGAAAGCCTTTGACAAAATACAGCATCCATTCCTATTGAAAACATTGAAAAGTATAGGAATAGAAGGACCTTTCCTAAAAATAATAAACAGTATATACCTAAAACCATCAACAAGCATTATATGTAATGGGGATAAATTAGAAGCCTTCCCAATAAGATCAGGAGTGAAACAAGGATGCCCATTATCACCTCTATTATTCAACATAGTAGTAGAAACACTAGCAGTAGCAATTAGAGAAGAAAAAGAAATTGAAGGTATCAAAATAGGCAATGAAGAGACTAAGCTATCACTCTTTGCAGATGATATGATGGTATACTTAAAAAATCCTAGAGAATCAACTAAGAAGCTGGAAGAAATAATCAATAACATTAGCAAAGTTGCAGGATACAAAATAAATGCACATAAATCATCAGCATTTCTATATATTTCCAACACATCACAACAGCTAGAGGTAGAAGGAGAAACACCATTTAAAATCACCCTAGACAATATAAAATACTTCGGAATCTATCTACCAAAACAAACACAGAAATTATAAGAAAACAACTACTAAACACTTTCCAAACAAATAAAACTGGATCTCAACAATTAGAAAGGTATTAATTCTTCATGGGTAGGACGAGCTAACATAATAAAAATGACATTCTACCCAAATTAATTTATCTATTTAGCACCATACCTATCAAATTACCAAAAAATTTCTTCACTGAATTAGGAAAAACTATAACAAACTTCATATGGAATAACAAAAGATCAAGAATATCAAGGGAAATAATGGGGAAAAATGTGAAGGAAGGGGGCCTAGCAGTACCAGATATTAAACTATACTATAAAGCAGCAGTCATTAAAACAATGCGGTACTGGCTAAGAGACAGAAGAAAGGATCAGTGGAATAGACTTGGGGCTAATGACATCAGCAATACAGTATATGATAAACCCAAAGAGCCCAACTTTTGGGACATGAATCCACTATTTGACAAAAACTGCTGGGAACTTTGGAAAACAATATGGGGGAGATTAGGTTTAGATCAACATCTCACACCCTACACAAAGATAAAGTCAAAATGGGTGAATGACTTGAATAGAAAGAGGGAAACTATAAATAAGTTAAGTGAACACAAAATAGTATACCTGTCAGATCTCTGGGAAAGGAAAGATTTTAAAACCAAGCAAGAGTTAGAGAAAATTACAAAATGTAAAATAAATGAGTTTGATTATTTCAAACTAAAAATGTTTTGTACAAACAAAATCAATGTAGTCAAAATCAGAAGGGAAAAAACAAATTGGGAAAAAATCTTTATAACAAAAAACTCTGAAAGGGGTCTAATTACTCAAATATACAAGGAGTTAAATTAATTGTATAAAAAAATCAAGCCATTCCCCAAATGATAAATGGGCAAGAGACATGAATAGGCAATTTTCAGGTAAAGAAATCAAAAGTATCAATAAACACATGAGAAAGTGTTTTAAATCTCTAATATTTAGAGAAATGCAAATCAAAACAAATCTGAGGTACCACCTCACACCTAGCAGATTGGCTAAAATGAAAGAAGGAGAGAGTAATGAATGCTGGAGGGGATGTGGCAAAATTGGGACATTAATGCATTGCTGGTGGAGTTGTCAACTGATCCAACAATTCTGGCTGGCAATTTGGAACTATGCTCAAAGGGCTATAAAGGAATGCCTGCCCTTTGATCTAGCCATACCATTATTGGGTTTGTACCCCAAAGAGATCATAAATAAACAGACTTGTATGAAAATATTTATAGCTGTGCTTTTTGTGGTGGCAAAGAACTAGAAAATGAAGGTATGACCTTCAATTGGGGAATGGCTGAACAAATTGTGGTATATGCTGGTGATGAAATACTATTGTGCTCAAAGGAATAATAAACTGGAGGAATTCCGTGTGAACTGGAAAGACCTCCAGGAACTGATGCAGAGTGATAGGAGCAGAACCAGAAGAACATTGTACACAGAGACTGATATACTATGGTAAAATTCGAATACAATGGACTTCTGTACCAGCAGAAAGCAATGATACAGGACAGCTCTGAGGGATTCATGGTAAAGAACACTACCCATATTCAGAGGAAGAACTACAGGAGAGCAAACATATAAGAAAAACACATGCTTGAACACATGGGCTGAGAAAGACATGATTGGGGATGTGGACTTGAAACTACCACACCAATGCAAATATCAACAATTTTGAAAGAGGTCTTGAACAAGGACACATGTTAAAACCAGTGGTAATGTGTGTCGGCTATGGGTGGGGGGAGAGAGGGGGGTGAAGAGGAAAGTAGGAGCTTGAATATTGTAACCATGTTAAAAATGAATATTAATAAATGATTTAAAAAAAAAGATCAATCAAGAAATAAACAAGAAGACCAAGGAAAAAGCTCAAACCCTTCATAACTTCTCCACAGAAAAATCCCAGAAAACAGAGGAGAACAAACAATTAACGACATCCAAACCTTCCCCCAAAAAATGAAAATGGGTCACAAGATCTTGAAAAGTTCAAATCTGAGATTATGAGAAAGATGGAAGAGATCTGGCAAGAAAATAACAGTTTAAAAGGCAGAATTTTGAAATTGGAATGTGAGGCACAGAAATCAAATGAATTGATAAGCAAACTGAAGAACAGAAATGGCCAGCTTGAAGCATTGAAGAACCAGATAGAGCAAATTTAAAAGGAAAACCAGTCTCTAAAGGCTAGAATTGGGCAATTAGAAGCCAATGATCTCCCAAGATAGCAAGAACAAATAAAGCAAAGTCAAAAGATTGATAAAATGGAAGGAAACATGAAATACCTCACTGAGAAATTGACAGATCAAGAAAACAGGCCTAGAAAAGACAATTTGATAATCATTGGTCTTCCTGAAAAACCAGAAATTAATAGAAATTTTGACTCCATACTAAAAGTAATTATTCAGCAAAACTGCCCTGAAGTTCTACAACAAGAGAGCTATATAGACATTGAAAGGATACATAGATCACCCCCTACACTAGACCCTCAAAGATAAACCCCAGGAGTATAATAGCCAAATTCAAGAGCCTCCAAGTAAGAGAAAAAAATTTACAAGAATCCAAAAAGAGACATTTCAGATATCAAGGGGCTCCAATAAGGATCACATAGGACCTGGCAGCCTCCGCAGTAAAAGACCACAAGGATTGGAATATGATATTTAGAAAGGCAAAAGAACTGGGTCTACAACCAAGGATCACCAACTGTTATGATTATAATAACAGATAGTTTGGAGAAGCAGATAAATGTGTCAGGGTCAAATAGATCTTTAAGTCAAGAGCCAGAGATTGACTGGCTACAGTGAGGAAAAGAGGGGGTAAAACACTCCTGATTCTCAAACCCCTCCCCCTCTAACTGCTTCTGTTTCAGTTGGTAATGAAGACAGGAATAAGATTCTTCTGGTGAGTTTCTGTTATGGCTGAAACTCCAATAATGTTTCTTTCTTTAATTTATATTCCTCTCAGGTCAGTTAGAGGAGATATAACAGCTAGCTATCTAACTGTTGAGGACAGAGGAGATCTTACACTGGCAGCCAACAGGATTCAAACTAAATATACAGACTGAATTGTAAGTATCTTCCAAATAATTATCAGGCACAGATTTGAAGGTAAAAAGTTATATTAGGAATTAACAAGGAAAATTAGAGAAATTAATGAAGGGTTCAGGATAAAGGAAAGGTGACCCTGAACTGTTAAATTGATGCCCCCTTTTCCCTCCTCACTGGAAGAGAGGAAGCATTTAACTAAAACTGGCTCTCTTGCTATTAATAAATATTTTACTCTCTAATCACTAAGTAATTATATAATTATATTAATGAATAATAGTAATAACAAATAGGCTAACTCTATAAGTAGAAACTACTGGCTTAAGCTACAATGGTTTCTCAGGAGAAACCCCAAGTCAGGAGAGGCAAGCAGAGTGTCTGCTCCCCTCCACTCCCACCAATTAACTTTCTTCAACCCTTCTCAACTGCCCCTCACCCAAAGTTCTTCAGGGGGGTCCCCTGGAATTCTGGATGAGGCTCTCCCTGTACCTTGGCAGGGATTCCATGCTTTGCATCTGCACACAACAGTAAATTCCCCCTCTTCTAGTAGGAATTTCCACTGGAAATTCTTCAGGTTTAAGATATTGTAGCCTTAAGTACACTGTCTATACTAACTTAAATGTCTTATTCCTAACCCCTTAACAGTCTTGCTATGCTATTACTATACTATCTATACTATCAACCCCTATCTAAGGAGGGAAAAAGGAAAGTATAATCAAGGGGAAATAAACAGGTTTTGGAATAACATACAAGCATCTTAATACATGCAATGAATTATCACAGAAATTCCAAAACTGCAACAATTATAAATTGCAAGCACTATACTTATAGCATGCAATGCAAACATCTTTGAAACACATCTGAAGCAAAAGTGTAACAACCTACAGGTCTTCTAAAACTTGCTCCTAAGTCATAACCAAAAGAAATATGGTAAAACTCTATATGCAAAATGTTATAGAACTAAGTTTCCATGTTAGTACCTTACTTAAGCTAAGTTAGTGATATTAATAATCCTAAATTCTAAATTGTTAGTATATTAATTTCATTTTGTTAGTCATTAATATATGTACACTATATACATATTCTTATAGACTAAAGTGACTTTCCCTGACTAACTGTATTTCAAAGATCCCTAAAGCTATATCTCTCCCTATGATGTTAGTAATTCTATTCTATGAGGTCTATATCAAAAAGGTGAATAATCAGTTTGTGTTGTGTCCAATGAACTAAAGTGTGCTGATGTATGCACAAACTTACCCTTACTGTAAGGATCTTCTGGCCCACTGGAGAATCATAATCCTCCTTGTTAGGCATATGTAGTGTGGCATGCAACTACCGTGTGATGTCTCATATGTACCATGTGTGTTTATAGCTGCTCCACGGATTTCTTCCTTCCAGTCCTCTTCCTGCACAGTACTTAATAAAGATTACAACACTCTTGTGATTGTCCATTCCTTGGTACCACCTCTGCTGTGAAGTTCTGCAGCTTCCAGCTTTTGTGTCCTTCGTTTCTTCCTCTGTACTGCATGCATACTTGTCTGCTGTCTATCGTCTTGTCTGATGGTTGACTTGACACCTTCTTAATCAGGAATATTAGTTGTTGTGTTGTAAAAAAAAATTTCAGTTTCTTTCTTTCTTTTTTTCTTATTTTCTCTCTTTTTCAGAATTTCAAGCAATTCATTCATTCTCATCATAACCGTCTGTTTGCTGTGGATCTGGCAGGGCATTCATTTCATTTTGCTCTATGTCAGGAGGTTTTTCATAATGTTCCTTAACAGGCTTTACAATCCCAGTTTGCGCAATTCATCCAGTCTCTTCTTCAAAGCTTTTATGTATTTATATAGCTGACACTCAGCTCCAACGTGTCATAAGAGAGCTGACTTCTCGGATGAACTATGCCATGGAGCGTGCCCATACAGGAGTTCATAAGGTGACAATTGTGGAAAGGGAAGTAATCAAGGAAGGAGAAAAGGAGGACTGATCTAAAACAAACCACTGGTTTAAAATGAAAGAGTATAAGAAGGAGGGCTAGAAAAAGGAGAGGATAACAAAATGTTGGGGAATACACAACTGATAATTATAACTCTGAATGTGAATGGGATGAAATCATCCATAAAACAGAAGCAAATAGCATAGTGGATTAGAAAACAAAAGCCTAACATATGTTGTCTACAAGAAACACATATTAGGTGGGTAGATATACACAGGTTTAAGGTAAAGGGCTGGAGCAAAATCGTTTGGGCTTCATATGAGAAAAAGAAGGCTGGAGTGGTGATCATGATCTCTGAACAGAGCCAAAGTAAAAATAGATTTGGTTAAAAGAGATAGGGAAGGTAATTACATACTGAAAAAAGGCAGTATAGACAATGAGGAAATAACAGTGCTCAACGTGTATGCACCAAATGGCATAGCATCCAAATTCCTAAAAGAGAAACTGGCTGAGCTCAAGAAGGAAATAGATAGTAAAGCTATACTAGTGAGAGATCTAAATATTACTCTTTCAGAATTAGATAAATCAAACCAAAAAATAAATAAGAAAGAGATAAGAAAGGTAAATGAAATCCTAGAAAAATTAGATTTAATACATATGTGGAGAAAAATAAATTGGGGGAAAAAGAAATACACCTTCTTTTCAGCTGCACATGGTACATTCACAAATATTGACCATGCAATAGGGCATAGAAACATTGCAAACAAATGCAAAAGAGCACAAATAATAAATGTAAGCTTCTAATATCATAATGCAATAAAAATAATAATTAGTAAGGGCACATGGACAGGCAAATCAAAAACTAATTGGAAATTAAATAATATGATTCTCCAAAACAATTAGGTTAAAGAAGAAATCATAGAAACAATCAATAATTTCATTGAAGAGAATAACAATGACGAAACATCCTACCAAACACTGTGGGATGCAGCTAAGGCACTACTCAGGGGGAAATTTATATCCTTGAATGCATATATTAACAAATTAGAGGAGGCAAATATCAATGACCTGGGCATTCAAATTAAAAAAACTAGAAAGGGAACAAATTAAAAATCCCCAGCTAAACACCCAATTGAAGATTATAAAAATTAAAGGAGAAATTAATAAAATTGAAAGTAAAAGAGGTATTAAATTAATAAATGACTAGAAGTTGGCACTTAAAAAAACCAGATAAAATAGACAAAGTACTGGTCAATCTAATTAAAAAAAAGAAAGAAGAAAAGCAAATCATCAGTATTAAAGATGAAAAGTTAGTCATTAAAAATATTTTGCTCAATTATAAGGCAATAAATATAGCAATCTAGGTGAGATGGATGAATATTTCAAAAACATTAATTGCCTATATTAACAATAGAAGAAATAGAATATTTAAATAATCTCATATCAGATAAAGCAATTGAATAAGCCATCAAAAACTCCCTAAGAAAAAATCACCAGGACCTGATGGATTCACAAGTGAATTCTATCAAACCTTTAAAGCACAACTAATTCCAATACTATACAAACTATTTGACATAACAAGTAAAGAAGGAGTTCTAACAAACTTCTTTTATGATACAAATATGGTACTGATTCTAGAGCCAAATAGATGAAAACCAGAGAAAGAAAACTACAGACCAATTTCCCTAATGAACATAGATGCAAAAATCTTAAACAGAATACTAGCAAAGAGGCTCTGGCAAGTGATCACAAGGGTTATTCATTATGATAAGGTGGGATTTATACCAGGAATGCAAGGATGATTCAACATTAGGAAAACCATTCACATAATTGACCATATTAACAAGCAAATCAACAAAAAACACATGATTATCTCAATAGATGCTGAAAAAGCCTTTGACAAAATACAGCATCCATTCCTATTGAAAACACTGAAAAGAATAGGAATAGAAGGACCTTTCCTAAAAATAATAAACTGTATATACCTAAAACCATCAACAAGCATCATACACAATGGGGATAAATTAGAAGTCTTCCCAATAAGATTAGGAGTGAAACAAGGATGCCCATTATCACCTCTAATATTCAACATAGTAGTAGAAACATTAGCAGTAGCAATTAGAGAAGAAAAAGAAATTGAAGGGATCAAAATAGGCAATGAAGAGACTAAGTTATCACTCTTTGCAGATTATATGATGGTCTACTTAAAAAAAATCCCAGAGAATCAACTAAGAAGCTTGTAGAAATAATCAACAACTTTAGCAGAGTTGCAGGATATAAAATAAATGCACAAGAATCATCAGCATTTCTATATATTTGCAACATATTAGAGCAGCTAGAGGTAGAAGGAGAAACGCCATTTAAATCACCCTAGACAATATAAAATACTTAGGAATCTATCTACCAAAACAAACACAGGAATTTTATGAAAACAACTACAAAACACTTTCCAAACAAATAAAACTAGATCTTAACAATTGGAAAAAAATTAAGTGCTCATGGGTAGGATGTGCTACATAAAAAAAATGACCATTCTACCCAAATTAATTTACTTATTTAGTGCCATACCTATCAAACTACCAAGAAACTTTTTTACTACATTAGAAAAAACTATAACTAAGTTTATTTGGAAGAACAAAAGATTAAGAATATCAAGGGAGATAATGAAAAAAAAAAGTAAAGGAAGGTGGCTTAGCAGCACCAGATATTAAACTATAAAGAAGCGGTCATAAAAACAGTATGGTTCTGGCTAAGTGACAGAAGGGAGGATCAGTGGAATAGACTTGGGGTAAATGACATCAGCAAGACAGTGTATGATAAACCCAAAGAGCCCAACTTTTGGGACAAAAATCCACTATTTGACAAAAACTGCTGCGAAAATTGGAGAACAATATGGGAGAGATTAGGTTTAGATCAACATCTCACACCCTACACCAAGATAAATTCAGAATGGGTGAAAGACTTAAATATAAAGAAGGAAACTGTAAGTAAATTAAGTGAACACAGAATAGTATACTTGTCAGATCTCTGGGAAAGGAAAGATTTTAAAACCAAACGAGTGTTAGAGAAAATTACAAAATGTAAATTAAATAATTTTGATTATATTAAGTTGAAAGCTTTTTGTACAAAGAAAAAAAATTCAACCAAAATCAGAAGGGAAACAACAAACTGGGAAAAATCTTTATAATAAAAAATTCTGACAGAGGTCTAATTACTCAAATATAAAAGGAGCTAAATAAATTATATAAAAAATCAAGCCATTCCCCAATTAATAAATGGGCAAGGGACACAAATAGGCAATTTTTAGATAAATAAATCAAAAGTATCAATAAGCACATGAAAAGTGTTCTAAATCTCTAATAATTAAAGAAATGCAAATCAAAACAACTCTGGAATACAACCTCACACCTAGCTAATTGGCTAAAATGATTCCAGGGGAGAGTAATAAATGTTGGAGGGGATGTGGCAAAATTGGGACATTAATGCACTACTGGTGGAGTTGTGAACTGATCCAACCATTCTGGAGGGCAATTTGGAAGTATGTCCAAAGAGCAATAAAAGAATGCCTGCCCTTTGATCCAGCCATACCATTGCTGGGATTGTACCCCAAAGCGATCATAGATAAACAGACTTGCACAAAAATATTTATAGCTATGCTTTTTGTGGTGGCAAAAAATGGAAAGCAAGGCTATGCCCTTCAATTGGGGAATGGCTGAACAAATTTTGGTATATGCTAGTGATAGAATACTATTGTGCTCAAAGGAATAATAAACTGGACGAATTCCATGGGAACTGGAAAGACCTCCAGGAATTGATGCAGAGTGAAATGAGTAGAGCCAAAAGAACATTGTACACCGAGACTGATATACTGTGGTAAAATCGAATGTAATGGATGTCTGTCCTAGCAGCAATGTGATGACCTAATGAGGGATTGATGGAAAAGAACACTACCCACATTCAGAGGAAGAACTACAGGAGTAGAAACACAGAAGAAAAACAACTGCTTGGACACTTGGGTTGATGAGAATATGACTGGGGATGTAGACCTGAAAAGACCACACCCACGTAACTATCAATAATGTGTAAATAAGTCTTGACTGACCACACATATTAAAACCAGTGAAAATGCAAATTAGCTACAGAGGAGGGGGGCAGGGGGTTGAGGGGGTGCAGGGGAAAGTAAAAACATGACTTATGTAACCATTGAAAATTTTTCTAAAAATAAAAAAAATTATTTAAATAAAAAAGAAATCAAAACTCCCAATAAGCACATGAGAAAGTGTTCTAAATCTCTTATAATTATAGAAATGCAAATCAAAACAACTCTGAGGTACCACCTCACACCTAGCAGATTACCTAACATGATAGCAAAGGAAAGTAGTGAATGTTGGAGGGGATGTGGCAAAATTGGGGCATTAATGCCTTGCTGGTGGAGTTGTGAATTGATCCAACCATTCTGGATGGCAATTTGGAACTGTGACCAAAGGGCTTTAAAAGACTATCTGACTTTTGATCCAGCCATAGCACTGCTTGGTTTATACCCCCAAAAAGGTAATAAGGAAAAAGACTTGTACAAAAATATTGATAGCCATGCTCCTTGTGGTGGCAAAAAAAGTTGGAAAATGAGGGAATGTCCTTCGACTGGGGAATTGCTGAACAAATTGTGGTATATGCTGGTGATGGAATAATATTGTGCTCAAAGGAATAATGAACTGGAGGAATTCCATGTGAACTGGAATGCTTTCCAGGAGTTGATGCAGAGTGAAAGGAGTAGATCCAGGAGAACTTTGTACACAGTGACTGATACACTCTTGTACAATCAAACATAATGGACTTCCCTACTAGCAGCAATGCAAAGATCCAGAGCAATGCTGAGGTACTTATGGAAAGGAAAATTAGCCACATCCAGAGGAAGAATTGTTGGAGTAGAAACACAGAAGAAAAATAACTGCTTGAACACATGGACTGATGTGACTATTATTGGGGACTCTAAACAATAACTCTTTTCCAACTATCAATTTTTGGAATTAGGTCTTGATCAATGATACATGTAAAACTCAGTGGAATTTTGCATCAGCTAGGGGAGTTGGGAGGTTTAGGGGAGAGGGAAAGAATATGAAACATGTAACTATGGGAAAATATTCAAAATTAAAAATTTAAATTAAAAAAATCATGTTCATAAAAACTGATTTTTCTAATATATCTCCATTTTTTAAATTCAAACATCAATTTACTGGAAGTGAGGTGGTCAAAATAGGAAAGGCAGTAATGCATTAAAAAAAACCAACCAAATAGATGTTATGTTTTTTTTTACCCAAATGTTGAAGATCTAATTCACCAAAGAGATAAAATGGGTTTAACATTTTGCTTAAGTTACTTCAGCATTATCAGTTTTTAAAGAAATATAAATATTTTAAAACAAACATTGAAAATGAATCACTCTTGTTTAAGAAGCTGCACTCATACTAATGAAGTTTCATTCTTCTTAACAGGATGGGACTGGGCCAAAAATCCAAATGAAAATATCAAAGTAGAACAATCCCCAGAAAAATAGGAATGTAAATGTCGAGTTCAATTTAGATATCATCAATGTCTTCATAATCATCCCCAATGTCATCAAATTGGATTTCATCATCATCTCCAAGACCAAATATGTCTGTTTCGCTGATTTTGGCATGCTCTGGAAGCTCCCCATTTGCCTTTAAACTTCTTGCTTCATCTGCATTGTATTTTAGCATAACATCAGCTTTGCTATCCTGGTAGTCTCGGAGGCTAACAAATATAATGTCTGATGTATTTATCCAAACCTTTTTTCTTAATTTTCCTCTGATATGACATAACCTCTTCACACCATCAAAACACATTACTTCTAATCGTCCATTTTTCAACATTTTGATCACCTGGGCATATTCCTGCCCATCTTCTTTTGAACACCAACTCTCTTTTTTTTTCAAATTCATTTTAGTTCTTACATCTGCATCTATTTTTACCTCCCTTTTCTTTATTCTTGGGCATGGCTGTGGCGGCCTCTGCAGGATCTCTGTCTCCCTCCCTGGCGGTGGCTCTTCCAAAGGACGTGCAGGCGGGCTTCACCTCTCTGGGTGACGTGGAAGGGAGCCACTTAGAAGGAAGAAGGGAGAGCGAATATCAGGTTGCAAGCTGGAAGCTCCTGAGGGCACTGAGCAGGTGGAGAGCGAGAGCAGGATGGGCCAGCAGGAGGAATGTCAAGTGCCATCTCCATTTTTTTTCTTATTTTCATCAATTACTAAGTGAAGTGCTAATGCAATTTCCTGTTAAATATTAGGAAAAATTATTGTCAATGAAATCAGAGGAAGAGCATAGTGAAATAAAATGTTAAAAATAGCAAAGTAATTTTAAATAGCAAAGAAAGATAATAGAATTATAATGAAGGAATGTGAAACTGACATATATCAGTTTCTCATTCATTATGATATTATATATTACACATATAAATATTTATGTATGTGTGTATATATCCAGGTATTGCCATTAGAAGTGAGGATATGAAGAATGAAAAAATAAAATTATTTATTTACCTTAAGGTGGTTATATTCTAACAGGGGAAGAAATATAAAAGGATGGCAGTTTTGCTTCAAAAAGTCACAGAGAGGGGGCAGCTGGATAGCTCAGCAGGCCTAGAGACAGGCAATCCTAGGTTCAAATCTGGCCTCAGACATTTCACAGCTGTGTGACCCTGGGCAAGTCACTTAATCCCCATTGCCTAGCCCTTACCACTCTTCTGCTTTGGAGCCAATACACAGTTTTGACTCCAAGACACAAGGTAAGGGTTTAAAAAAATGTCACAGAGATGGATAACTAGAGACATAGAGTGATTATTTGATTTGTCTTTTTCTGGAATAGTAGTGTTGATTTCATTATAGATCCCAGAAAAGGTAATTGAATGCCAGAGCAAGATGTGGTGGCATAGCAGGTATATGATTATAGTGTCCTGGTGAATCTGGAGAGTCCTTTGTTGTTGTCCAGTTATGACTGACTCTTTGTGACCCCATTTGGGATTTTCACGGCAAAGATACTGGAGTGGTTTTCCATTTCGTTCCCCAATACATTTTACTGATGAGTCAACTGAAGTGAAGAGGGTTAAGCAGCTTACCTTGAGTCACACCTAGAATAAGTGTCTGAGGCCAGATTTGAACTCAGGAAAATAAATCTTCCTGACTCCATACCTAGAAGTCTATCAACTGCAACATCTACCTTCTCCCAAGGGCTCCAAGATTTGGTAAAATGTTAAAATCTGGAACACATGACCTGGGGTGGAAACTAGAAGGTAGAGCAAAATGTTGAGTGGATGGCAGAATGTCAAAATAATTGTAATAATTTCTCTACTTCCTTACATTTTACAAAATGCTTTAAACATGCTATTTTATTTAGTCCTCATAAGATGCCTAGAAATAGAGAGGACAGATAATATTTCTTGTAGCATAATGGAAATAACCTGGCTCTGAAATCAGAGAACAGATTCAAATCCACTTCTGGGGAATTATTCTCACTTGTGTGATGATGAATAAGTCATTTAATCTCTCTATTCTTTGTTTCCTTATCTAAAAAAAAGTATTGAACTAGGGGGTTTCTGAGGGGTCTCTTTAAAAAAAAAGAGTTAAAATCCATGAAACTACAATTCTAAAATGACCTTTACCCTCATCACAAAGTCTAATTTTGGATTTTTTTAAATGTTCCCTGATTTCAAGAATGACTCAGAATATTAAGTATACAGATGTGATTTTTCAGTTTCAGAAAGGCAAAAAACATTGACAATTATTTTCTAATGATTATACTTTTTATTCATTCTTTCAATGAATAACCACCAACTAAAACAAGTTTAAAATAAAGTATCTGGAGTTTTGAAACATTTCTTAAAAAAAAAAGACAACCCTCAGACAAAACCCCAGAGCAACAAGCTGAATAAATAATAGCAGTACGAAAGATTTGTCCAGAGAGAAGGAAATTATGAACAGCAAGAAATAGACATGAAGGTCATTTCTTGGTGTACATGTTCAATGATTGATGGACTACTTTTGAAGAGTTTCCTCCAAATCAAGAAAAAGTGTTATAAAGAAATCACAAGAGTGTAATGAATTATAGTTAGGATATAGGGGAAAAAATGCCTAGTCCGGCACTTGACAGCCTTCATTGAAACAAGAACCTGAAAACAGAGAGATGGAAATGCCCATGGTGCTAATCTAAATGTTATCAGTGTCCTTGAAGAGATGAGTAGAAAACAGTGTGTATATGTATACATATGGATGTATAATCTTTTGCAGGTAGTAAGTCACTATTATAAACTTTCTGGAAATTCAGCAATGCGTAAAATTATTTGTGAGAATATTCTTTGCTGGTACATAGAAAACCTGAACATATTTTAGCCCTGACCAAAGCATTCCAGGAACTCAAATTTAGTTTGCAAGAGGATTTAATCTCAGGATAGCTGGGAAAAACTGAGTTTCTCTTTTGTGATCAGGCAACATAGTTTCATTAGTAAATTTATAGAATTATTTAATAGATATAGATGATACAATTGTAGGTACAGATGAAGGTTATATATGTATATATATATATATGTACATATATATTGTATGCATGAAACAAAGACATCTCATCAAATAGATTATGAGATAATTCAATGAGAATAATTTCAGAATTTCAGTAAATAACTCAGAGGGCTTATGGTGTAATGCATTTAACAGAGAAGAGGCTATTGAGGATTCAAGTCTTGGGAATATGTGCTTGCTTTATTTTTGCCTCCTGCAAATTCTGAGGATGAGCTTGTGAACCTGCTTCTAGAACTGTCTGAAGATATGTGAATTAGTGACTTTCCTCTCAGTTTCATTGAACACACATATTCTGTAATTAAATGGAATGGCTTTTGAGTGAGAATTTATACATACAAAGGGCATTGACTGTCCAAAGCAAGCTCACTTTTTCTTTCCCAAATCTCTGAGACTATCATGAATTATATCATCCTAAGTATGTTTATAGTGTCTTAGTAGTATACTTTGGGGAAGCACTAAACCCACCTGTGGGAGAAGGAAAGAATACATTAAAAAACACTCATATCAACATATTTATCTACAGTCAACTTTGGGATAGCTACTTTTTTTACTAATAGAGAGCCCCAATTAATCTTTGCTATTGTTAGAAATGTTAAGATCTGTTAAATCTGTTAAATCTGAAAGTTCAAAAGATTCTTTGTGTATTTTTACTAGTCAAGCCTTTCTTTTGTTAATAACATGAAATATTTTATGTTATTTTCTTTTGTATTTTACAATTCCATTTATATGGTTAAATTTCTATGAGTTATGAAAATTCACTATAGAATAAAACTGTCATTTAGAACTATATATGTAGGATTTTCAAGATTACAAATTGCAACATATATATACATGTATACAAATAAAACATGTGACTGATTAAAATTTAGAAATTTATCAAGTTAGAAAAATGAAAGTAGAAGAAAGAGGGAGAAGATATGAATTGCATCTTAAATATTTATTAATTATAATTTGATAGAATTGTAACTTAAAATATCGGTTAGGGAAGAAAAATAATTTCAAAACTTAACACTCTGTTAGTGAACATTCTCAAGAGGAAGGTAATGACTTAATATAATAAAATTTGCCTCCTCCCAAGAAATACTGGTTACCCAAAATGCCATCATGATTAATGAATTTTAAAGAATGTAACCTCTTTTATACAAACAAATCTCTACATAAAAAGTCATAGGAGTCACTCATAATAGACCAAAGAACACACAATAATGGAGGAGCACTTTATATGAAAGTTAGATAAAACTATCAGACTTCCCTTAATTATTCTTTTTTTTTAATTTTTAAAAATTAAAACCTTTACCTTCCATCTTGGAGTCAATACTGTGTATTGGCTCCAAGGCTGAAGAGTGGTAAGGGTGAGCAATGGGGATCAAGTGACTTGCTCAGGGTCACACGGCTGGAAAGGGTCTGAGGTCAGATTTGAACCTAGGACCTCCCATCTCTAGGCCTGGATCTTAATCCACTGAGCTAACCAGATTCACCCCCTCCCTTAATTATTCTTGTAATACACATTGTAAGCATATTCATGTCTTGCATCTCTGACTCAAGATGGAGTCAGAATTGATTACAGGTGCCAACCAAAGCTGGGATGGGATGTTCCAAATATTAAGGAAAAAAATATCATTTTCAGTATGTTCTAGTTTAGGAAACAGGGATATTTACCATATGCAAATTTTTTAAATAATGTACTCAAGTTTTACTTAAAGGGAAAATGCATTCTCATATGTAAATCTTGACTATTCAGAAGAAGTTCCTATAATTTAATTTTTGTAATTTTGTAATTTATAATATGTATCAATCTGAATTTTGATAAGATTTCAAATAACATTTCTTGAATCATCGCGCCCCCAAAATTGACTTAAATGTTTGTGGAAAAATAAAAGTAACTCCCACTGACTTAAGACCCTATAAGGACTAAAGGAATAAAACTTTCTGGAATTATATGACTTCCTTTCCATTTCCAATCTATGTTTCCTATACTTTCGTCATCACCTATGTAATCTTTTTTTCATCTCCCTACACTATTATATTTGGAATCTACCTTATGAGTTTTTGGGTTAAAGAAGGTGAACTGCTATCTGAAAAGCCAGGAAACAGGCTTCAATATCACAACCTGGCCATTTCCAAATAATTTGTAACACCTCTCCAGGTTTCTTAGTTCTGTCTTTTCTACAATTTTTTCCTATTAGAATTTGATGACCTTGAGGTTCAACTTCATTTTTGCCAGTATTTATATCTGCAGAACTTAGCACAATGCTTGGCACATAGTAAATGCTTAATGAACACTTTATTATGATGTTGAGGATGAAAGAAATGCTTGGGTCATAAAATAAATGTAATCTGACAGAAAAATCTCCAGTGCTTATTCGTTCAACTAGATGGTACAGTAGATAAAATGCTGGGTACTAATTCAGGAAAACTTTGGTTTTATTCTTCATCAAAACACTTACTAGACATGTTACTTTGGAGAAGGCAAAATTTCTAAGTCTTGGTTTCTTCATCTAAAAAAATGATATTAGCAATTACTTCAAAGGGATATTGTAAGAATCAAATAAGATATATGTCAAAATGTTGTACAAAACTTAGTGTTATAAAAATATTATCTTTTCATAACTTTATTAATGATCTATGATTTTTAAGGTCAGGAATTCTTTCATTTAATCAATTTAGTTGAAATATATGTATTGTTGATTTAATACTTAAGTGATTGTTTCCTCAAACACAGATTCTCAGGGAGGTCTATTTCATGTTAGTTTCTGACTAGACAGATCATAATTTTGTCCTCAGGATAGTTTTCATTTAATTTTCTAAAAATTGCTTTTATTTTGATCACTTATAATCAGAGATCTTGAATATTGCTATGATGTGTACATTTTGCCAAGTTTGTTAATATTATCCTCTGTTAATGTTCTTTTTTCAATCTCAAAGCTGTTAGTTTATAAAGCCTAAAACACCTTTGGCAAAGGATTTCAAGTTCACGTGCCCAAAGTACAACTTCAAGCTGCCTGTCAGCCATGCCTCACCCAGCCTGCATTACCCCAGAGAGCAGAGGGAGGAAGTGCTTGCTCTGGACTGCTGGACAGTGGTGTGGGCTATGCAAAATGTCTTCAGGTCATGAGAAGAGGGGAAACAGAGCAGTTCCCCCAGTGTTGGCTTGGCAGGCAAACCAGTACTTCCCAAAGCTGCCTTAAAACATGACACATTTCAATTTCTTTTTATTTCTACTTTTATCCCACCATTAGAATCTTCTGCTATTAGTTACCATTTTAAAACATTTGTATCCTACAACACTAGGTTGTTAAGCAATTAGCAAGCATTATTTAAGATCTTTGTTTCAAGTGTTGTGGTACCCATCAGATATATACAGAAAGAAGGGAAACAAGTATTGCCTCCAAGGAGTTCATATTCCTTACTTTCTATTATGTGAGGCAACATGTATGTATATATACATATATACATACATATGTGTCCATACAAAATGTACATTTTTTAAAATACCCAAATTATTTTGCAGTCATATCTATCTATCTATCTATCTATCTATCTATCTATCTATCTATCCATCTAATACTGTGATACATACATATGAATCATCTTGTGATGATCCTGTGAGACAGAAAAAATAACATTTACCCTTCTGCATTCTGAAAGTGAGAACTTGGCTTCAATTAATATTAGATTTTTCAAGGGAAAGCCTGATAAAACATTTTAAATATAGTTAGATTTACTCATTGAAAATAATGCTAAAGTAATGGGAATTTAAGACTCTTCTATAACTCCTTATTATAATATTGGGAGCCATACTGACAAATTCTGCAGTTCTACTCTGATTCTGAAAATCTAATGAGAAAAGAGACTATTCAGCCCTGGTGTTTAGGTATTTTTTTCTCTTGATGTGAAATTTCAAGTAATACATATCTGAGCTCTATACATGGTGTTGTGGATAGAAGGGCAGTATAATTTTTTTAAGATCTAAATTAATTATAGTTAGAAATAAAGTAATTAGGAACATAATTATGTAAGAAGATACCTCTTTTACATTATGATGTATTAAGAATCTTAACAGCACTTGTAGAAGTTTTGCCATTTTCTATATTATTGGACAGTTTTAATTCAAGATAGTTAAAACTGGCATTTGAAAAATATCGTAAAGGATATTTTTATAAGTTTTTCATATTCAAAATATAATTTAAGTGATCTATTTAAAAAGTCTCCCAGGATATGAATGAAGAGACAGGCACAAGAACATAATTCCAGAGCTTCCTGGCCCTCTAAGTCTGTAAATCATTTAATCAATTTTATATGCAATTTAATTATCTTAAGCCATACATGCAAATTTCCATTTCTGGAGTTCTAGACAGTAAAATTTTTTTACAAGAAAAACATACTTTAAACTATTTTCTTTTAGTTGTTTTGAAGAAAAATATGGACACTTAATATATTGAAAAGAAAATTCTGAGAGTGCCTTGTCATCTGGAAATCATGAAATAAAATGGTAAGAGAGCACATCAAAGGTCAGTATTATTTCACCTTTGAAGCTTGTATAATCTGGTGCCATTGGTAGTATTTTTGTTTTGCTTTATCTATTCAATTTCATTGAACTACCACTGGGCAAAGACTACATCTTTCTCTAAATTCTATAAAGTAACAAAGCCAAAGGTCAATACTGTTATCAGGGAAACTCAGCATCATTTGCCTGGTCATGTGAAGAAATAAATGACATTACATCAGAGTCACTCTCATGTTATGAACTGAATGTGGAGTGACACTACTGAGAGTGGAAGGAAAATAAATACTATAGGGATCTATGAAAGTATCCCTTGAAGCAAGGATTGCTGGGAAGTCACAAGAGTAGAGTAAACATACTGTTATTTAGCAATTAGAAATGAGATGCCTTGAATTAAGTTCAATGTCATGCTGCCCATGAAGCCTGGAATGAAAAAAATATGCCTGTGTGGAAAAGGATATATCCTTTTTATGGTCATGGAAATCATTTAAACTACACTTGTATACACAGAGGCTAACAATACTGGTGATGACAATAATTCTGCTTTTGTAGACTTTTTCAGAAATGGCACACATACTTAGAGTCCAGCCGTGCTTGAAAGGGCATGTTTTCTGGCAAGATTTCAAGCAATTTTGGAGCAATCTGAAAAAAGGACAGTGTTAAGTGGAGAGTTAAACATTACCTTGAGAATTTTGTGAATTTGGATATTTTAAAAGGAAATTGCAGGCCACAAATAAAAAACAATTTCCTTTCAAATTGCAGTTCTTTTCATTAAAAGAATCCATGTACTTGCCTCTTTCCTTTCAAGGTTTTCTTTCTAAATGTTTTCTGTTCAAGTGTTAATTCATAAACCAGCAGAGAAGTACTAAGTTCTCATTACCTGCAAGGTACTTCTAAAGACCTTGTAACTTCCAGGTGTGGAGTAGGAGAGGAAGTAAAAGTCAGTTTTCATCCTTAAGGAACTTATGATTGAATTCAGAAAAATATTACATAGACAAAAATAAAAATTAATAATTTAAGAATCATACAAATTTAAGTTAATATTGCTAGTAATATTATATAATGTGAATGGACATATTGATAAAGCATTTATTAAGTAGTTGTATGCAAAATATTGTGCTAAGAGTTGAAGATAGAAATAATAAAACATTATGTATTTTGTCATAAGAAACTTACTTTCTAAAGGTAGAGTAAACACATATGGAAACTATTAAGTCAGATGGAATGGATCCTCAGTGCATTGAGTTGCAAAACAGTAATGTCTTTAAAAAATATATATAATTCCCACTCATAAAAATTATATCAGTTCCTAATGCTTAACCATTTATCAGTGCCAAGCATTTTAACAGCCAGAATTTTCTTTTCTGAATCATTAGTAGCTATTACTAATGATACTTACAGGAACATTTTCCAGGTTACATTGATACATGGAAAGTTTCAAAGGATAGTGATTGAGGTCAATGGGCATGAGCCATTGCTATTCCAATGGCAGGATCCTGGTCTATGTCCATCAGAAACTGAGGAGAGGGAGCAGCTGGGTAGCTCAGTGGATTGAGAGCCAGGTTTAGAGAAGGGAGGTCCTGGTTTCAAATCTGAGCTTAGACACTTCCCAGCTGTGTGACCCTGAGCAAGTCACTTAACACCCATTGCCTAGCCCTTACCATTCTTCTGTCTTAGAACCAACACACAGTATTGATTCTAAAGCATAAAGTAAGGGGTTTTTAAGTAAACAAATAAACAAAAGGAACTGAAGAGAGAAGGTAGTCATAATAGTGGTGGTGATCTGACTAGTGGGAATTATTATTAAATTTAATATTTATCATACTATCTTAACAATTATTAAAATTTTAGGGCATATATTATCTACATTTGACAAACAAGAAGATGGAGTCATAGGAGTTTTTCTATGACTTTTTTTAAGCCTACTATCTTTTTTTTCTTTTTAAAACCATTATTTCCCATATTCGAATCGATACTCGTTATTGTTCTAAGATAGAAGAGGGGCAAGCACTAGGCAATGGGGGTTAAATTGTTAAATTACCTGACTATGATCACACAAGCTAGGAGGGGTCTGAAGCCATATTTTAACTCAGGACTTCCCATCTCTACTAGTAGTTCTCTATGAACTGAGCCACCTAGCTACCCCCAAGGCTATTTATATTATTGACAGTCTCCTGGATATAATTTATAAATCTTCTGAATTCTTCTAAATTCAACATTCATTTGAAAGTCTTCTTCATATTTGACTAGACACTGACTTTTTGCCAAATCATCTTTCTTATACTGCTAACTATACATGACTGTTATCTAGGGCCTTATCGGAATTGGATTCTGTTCTCTTCTCTCTGTTCCTCTATCTGTTTATGTTTATATATGTCTCTATTTCACCATTTCTAACTTTATTTCTGACTTTTTCTCTCTGTCTCTCAACCTCTGTCTGTCTTTCCCTGTCTCTGGTCTCCTTTCTATTTCCTGGTGATATAATTCAGTCTCCAAAGTTTTTTTTTTTTCTTATGAGAAGAAAGATAAATGCTAACATTATCAATTATAAGAAGAACCATCATTTGTAGTAATAAAATATAGAAGATTCATGAAGCCTAAAGATTTAGGAGATAAAGTTGAAACCAATGATCTTTAATCTTGTATTTAGGAAACAACCAAAGTTAAGAAAGTTAGATTTAAATAATTTTATAAATTAGTGCTACTACACACTCAAAATACAAGTTGAATAAATAGATTTTCATATTTTAGATGTCTTAAATTGAAATTAATTTAAAACATAAATTTCACTAGTTTTAAAGAAGTTCATTTGCCAAAGAAATAGGTCAGTAAAAGTGATTAAAGGATTCTTGCTTTCCTTCCTTATATGAACTTATGCTTAAGGTAAAAATAAAAAAAGTCATCTATTTTATGTTTATCTGAAAGAAATTAGATTTCACAATGTCTATATACCTATCTCTTTATCTATTTGCACATACCCTGTCATATGTATATATATATATATATGTATATATATATATATGTGTGTGTGTGTGTGTGTGTGTGTGTACAAGCACACATATACACAGAAACACACACCACATTTAGCAACTCTTACTGTCAGAAAATTCTTCTAGTGATATATGCAGGTGACATAGAGAGCAGTTAATATCCACCACTATCATATAAATGGAAAGTGGGCAAAGTACAAGAAACCCTTTCTGCTTTGGAGTCTGAGATGTTCAATGTTTCCTACCACACAATTCATTCACAAAAAAAAAAAAAATCAAGCCTGGGTTAATAAATCCCATGGTAAAGTAAGCCTACTATATACATAGAGAAAATTAGAACAGTATGCCTGTCAGATCTGTGGGAAAAGAAGGAATTTAAGAACAAGCAAGAGATAGAGGAAATTACAAAATGTAAAATGTATGATTTTAATTACATCAAATTAAAAAGGTTTGATACAAACAAAACAATGAAAATAAAATTAGAAGGAAATCAACAAATTGGGAAAACATTAATAAAACCCTCTGACAAAGTTTTACTTTACCAAATATATGAGGAACCTAGGACAATTTACAAAAAATCAAACTATTCCCCAAATGAAAAATAGTCAAAGGATATGAACAGGAAGTTTCTCACATGAAGAAATCGAAACTATCAATAGTCACATGAAAATGTAGTCTATAGCCCTCCTAATTAGAGAAATGCAAATAAAAATAGAAATAAAAAGTACTACCTTACCCCTAGAAGATTGACCGACATGGCAGCAAAGGAAAGTGATAAATGTTGGAAGGGATGTGGCAAAATTGAAATACTAATATTCTACTGGTAGAGTTGTGAATTAATCCAACCATTCTCCAGGGCAATTTGATATTATGGACAAAGGACTTAAAAGAATACTTGCCCTTTGATCTAGTCATACCACTGCAGGGGTTGTACTCCAAAGAAATAGTAAGGAAAAAAGACTTGTACAAAAATATTTATAACCTTGCTTTTTGTGGCCAAAAAAAAATTGGAAAATGAAGGAGTATCCATTGATTGGGGAATGGCTGAACAAATTGTTGTATCTGATGATGATAGAATACTATTGTGCTGAAAGGAATGATGAACTGGAGGATTTCTTTGTGAACTGGAAAGACTGCTAGGAAATGATACAGAAAAAAATTAGCAGAACCAGGAGAACATTATACACAGAAACTGAAACATTGTGGCACAATCAAATGTAAGACTTTTCCACTAATAGCAATGCAATGATCCAGGACAAGACCAAGAAACTTATGAGAAAGAACGCTATCCACATCCAGAGAAAGAACTGTGGGAGTAGAAATACAAAAGAAAAACATACAATTGATCATGTGGTTCAATGGAGATATGGCTGAAGTGATTAAAAGATCACTCTATTGTTATGAGACCCATGGAGGAAAGCAGACACGCTTATCTAAGATTGCTGACAAGGTCCCCATCTCTCACACAAAGGCACTGCTGCTCTCAGCCAAAGGTCATCATTAAACCCTGAGTCCTCCTCACTCTGAAGAGCTTTGTAACATCATGAGTGAAAGTAGAAAACCTAACTTTTCCTAAGAATAGTTCAGCAATTGCTGTTTCTCAACTTGCATACATTTGTAATAGCAAGTGAAAAGTAACACCTCCTCCCCAAGAATTTTGTAACACTTAATATTTTACCCTTTATAAAAGTCTTTCTCTTTGTCACAATAAATGACTTCCAGTCATGGTGCTGTGATTCTTCCACTTGGTACTTCTCAGCCATCCTTCCTTCTTATCTCACTCTCTCTCTCTCTAGCTGCTAGTCTCCTTAGCAGGCTAACTCTCTCTCTTCACAGATACAATGGCCTTCAGAGCCAATCACTCATCACCAGACTCTCACACATGATCAACATATTGCAAATATGAATGATATGAAAATATGTTTTGAACACATATTGTAATGCAGAAGGGTGCATAGCAACCCTGAAAAGCCTTACTGCAGAGTTTCTGACAATTGAAAAAGGGTTTAGAATCCTGAGGTAAGGCAGTTGACCCTGGGACTCGATGAGAGTGGGAGGGTCAACTGAGCTCTGTTCTTTAGATGGAAAACCTGACCTATATTCTGCAACTTTTCTCTTAAGATTTATTAGCTTAAATATTTCCTTTAGATCTCCCTAACCTCCCTTATTCCCAACCATCATTTTTCCCTTCCTAAATTTCTTGGGGTTTTAAAAGGAGGGTGGATCTGGGTGTTAGCTTTCAAACTTGGTACACATAGTTTCCCTGTAGTCAAATAGGGCTTACTCTTGTTACAAATTATCTCTTGAATCAATTTTATCCAACTTTCCTAACCCTATAGGCTACAAAACCTCTCAGGGCTGAGTTAAGGCAGGTCCTTTCTCAGTTTCACATTCCTGTCTCCCTCTCCCACCTGAAGCTTTCTCTAGGTGGCTGTTAGAGTTACCTTGTATCCCTCCATCCCTTCTGATCAACCCTAAAACTCAATAAACCCTGTTTGTCACTTAATCAAATTTTTGGGTAGTTCATTAGTTGATTGATAAGAGAGGGAGAAGGGGAGAAAGGAATAATATTGTCTCTGGGTCCTGAAGGGAATTGGAGGTGTCCATTTTGGAAGAAGTGCAATCTTAATACTTCCTCTGAACTATTCCTTTGTGAACTTGAGAAACTGACTAGCAGCCCTCTATTCAGTTTCAAGCCATTCTTGGCTGGCCTTAACCTTTGTCTGTAGAAGTGCCCTTCCTACTTAAAGGGCTCAATTTGTTTCCTTTAGTGTCTCTGTCTCGAACCTGTGTCCTAGTCTGTGTTTCTCAGGCTGTAGCTATCTGCCCTTGCAATTCTTTATACCTCCGTGTTTATATTCCGTAAACTCAGTCATTCCCTTACTTCTCCTACCACCTCAATCTACCACCTTTACCATTGTATCTTCATTATCTATTTACTGCCTTAGGGATCCACAAACCCCTATCCACAGTGCCTTATCCCTATTCACATTACCTTTAGTCCTTTACCTGCCTTATCCCTATTACAACCTTACATCCCTGCCTGAAATTCCCTTATTACAGTATACCTGTACAACCCAGTAGAATTGTTTTTCATCTCTGGGAGGGGAAAGGGAAGAGGGGTGAGAAAAATTGTGAATCATGCAACTTTGGAAAAATATTCTGAATAAATAAATAGATTTTTTTAAAAAGACTATACTAGCCACTGGAGTTTAAAAAAATGAATGAAGTAATTCACATTTTCAAGGAATTAACATCCTTTTGGGGTTATTGGGAATATAATATGTTCATGACCTTGAACCAGGTGGCATTACTTGGAATTTCAGCAATGATATTTGCCGGTCTAGGTACCACTGCATGTCCCTTCTTACGAAAGTTGTTTACTGCTTTCAGATCCTGCACAAAACGCCATTGTGTTTTGCCATTTGGATGTTTCTTTGGCTTTTTAATGGGCATAATAGGTGTGTTGTACTTGGATATAGTATAGATCAAAATGCCTTGCTCTAGGAGACTTTGGATAATGGGCCTGATACCCTCTGTGGCCTCTTTGCTCAACCTATACTGAGGGATTCTAGGTGGAGTGCCCTCTTTCACCTCAATCTTTACAGGTGTGGCAGATTTTAAAATTCCCACATCAGTTGAATGCTTAGCCCAAACTGCCTCTGGGATATCTTTAGGTATTTCAAAGATACTCCCCATATGTTGTTCTTCCTCATCACCCTCCATTTGCCCTAGGAATAGTATGGGATGGTGCTTGAGTGACTGTTTGGGTAAGTGTAGGAATATCTGGCCTGACATCACACTGGATAGTGGCACCTAATTTACAGAGAACATCCCTCCCAGGAGGTTGGTTGGGCATCCGGGTATCAAAAGAAATGAATGATCTAACATCATTGGGCCTATTTTCACCATCTTAGATCTTAGCTTGGGCACCAACTCCATTTGCCCAGTGGCTCCTTTTCCTCTCCTTTTACTGCACAATTTTCTGGTGCAGATTCCAACACAGATCGGGTTGCTCCGGTGTCAATAAGAGCAGGATATATTTGGTCTCCTATTGTCACCATAACAAGGGTTCTCTGTCTTTAGCTGTCTGATCAAAAATTACCAAAGGTGTTTCTATCTCAATGTCCCCCAAATCCCATTGATCTTGTTCTATGACTTCTGTCTGTGCTGGTTCAGGATTCTGTGAGTGTAATGATAGCAAGTCTCCTTCAAAAGTGGCTTTTTGGACTGCCAATGCCTGAATTGGCATCCCTGGACTGTTCATGGGCCTATCAGGGTCAAGGTGTATTTCAGTTTTCCCAGACCATGAGTAAGGTAGAGTGTCCTTCTCTTCACTGGGCATACTTTGCTTGACTTGTGCAAAATTAGAATCAGGAGAGTTATTTCTCTGCACTAAAGGAAATTCTTCAGAATTGGGAATGGGTTTTTGGCTCATGAACACATCCCAATCCTGTGAGTTTATGCCTTCTTGTATTTGTTCCCTAGACTTCATATCAGTAACAGGAAACTTAACTGCAGATGTTCTTTGCATAGGAAACAAAGTCAGTGTTGTAGATTCTTTCTCTGTTCCTATTGGTGTCATTTTGTTTCTCTCTTGGCTACTGACATTTATGGAATTGAATTCCTTTAAATGCTTTAACTCAGAATCTACTCCAAAGGCAGCTCTCTTTGGAGTATCACAGGATTGAAAGTGTGCTACATCTGTATGCACCTGACCCTGAAGTAGGCTTGGTACAAATTCCCTAGCTCCAAGATCCAATTTTAAAGTTCCTTTAGTATTGTAGCTATTAGACCTTCCACTTTCCCTTCCAGCTTCCCTAGTTGGTGATAGAGAAGAGGTGCCTGTGTCTGAAAATTTAGCACTTTCCTTCTCAATGGTCTGCAGGAGCCCATCTCCCTTGTTGACACTCTGTTTTTAAGGGATCCCCATTAGAACACCTGTCTAAAATCATTACCCTTGTTGTTTGGCCTTGCTGTACTACTGATTGCTTTAAATGATCCACAGTCTTACTACAGAATGATGTTTCTTTCCCCTTATAGTGAGAATCAGTGAATGCTACATTCTTCAAGCTTGTATCAAGAATTTGTGCAGATGTGCCTGGTTCCCTGTCAGTGATCCCCACATCACTCTTTCCTTTCCCATAAATTCTCTCCTTTATTTCTATTATATCCTCCTTCATTTGCAACTCCTCCTCAGTCATTTCTTTTTAACTTTGTGTTACATCCACCAATCCATAATTCATAATTTCTTCTGCACCCATTTTGTCTTTCCCACATTCCTCTGCCACATCATTGTCACTGCCCTTATCTGTCCTTGCAACAACTAAGGCTGCTTTCTTGGTTCATAAGGTACGTGGTCTGGCTCCTTGGGACAGGTATTCCTCCATTTTTGATAAACTAGGGGAATTACTAAATTTGGCACAGTCATGATCACAACATCTGGCCTTTACTTTATCACTGTATCTGTTGTTGTCCCTGTTGTTGTGACTATCATTGTTGTTGTTGTATCTGAAATTATAATAGGTGTTTCTTCTGTTGTTGTTATTATTGCTACTATTTCCAAAATTCATTTGGGACTTGAACCTACATTCCCAAACTATGTGTCCAAGTTTTAAGCAGAGGAAACACCGCTTGACCAAGTTGTTTGCACTGCTGGAAGATTGCCTAGGCCTGCTCTGACTCCTCTGATTTTTGGACATCAGAGCCATATTTTTAATCTCCTCTATTTCCTTGGCCTTCTGAGCTTCTTTCAATTGCCTCTTTAGCTCTGCAATCTACCTATCCTTTTCAGAGGTCTTTGATGGCTTTGGTTCACTATCTCTAGATTCATAAACATATGCAACTGTTTTCCTTAACTCCTCAATGGGCATAGTCTCCCATTGTGGGCAATTCAACTTGAAATAAGCCTGGATGCAATTCAGACTCCCCTTAACAAATTGCCTTCTTACATACTGAATGTTGTCCTCAGCAGTCATGTCCCTGAAACCCAGGATAGTTTCACCAGCCTCTAATAACCTGTCCAGATAAATACTTGGGTGTTTCTCCTCCCCCTGCCTTAATTTTTCAAAGGACCCCCATGCATTAGATCTTCTTGCATGTAGCTTCATTGCTTCTGCTAAGTCCTCCCTGCACCTTCTAAGATAGATCATATTAGCACGTGAGAACAGCTCTAAGTCTTGATGGTGTTTTGGCCAAGAGGCAAGATTGGGGTTGCTTCTAGTTTCAGCAATAAATTTTGCCTTTTCACTAGGGATGAACAATTTTGAAAGTAGCAATTCCACGTCCTCAAAATTTGGGTTGTAAAGCCTCACTGCCCGTTTACATTCTTTTATTGATTTGTGTGGATTGACATAGAACTGGGGGAACCTCCCTTTCAAAATCTCCAGATCACTCCCTGAAAAAGGATTTTAGCCTTTCACATATATAATGCCTGCATCTGGTTGTACTATAGTTCTGTCAGTGATTGGAAGGATAGTTACAGGAGGTGCTTCAGCCCCTGCAACCTCTTGTTGTTCAGGGTTCTCATCTTTAACCTGTTGTTTCATATCACTCCCCTTCTTTGTTGTGACAGCATTCTCAATGATCTCTAGCTGCATTATTGTTTTAGCATCCAAGTCCTTCCCTTCCCTGATCTGCCTGTTGATTTCAAGTAAGGTCTTCATGTGTTGCACCATTTGCTCTAAAACTGGGTTTGTAATTTCAGTTCTCCCAAAGGTAAATGCCAACATATTTCTCAAAATCATAAGTGCCCCATAGAAAGTTGCAGTCATGGCTATTCCTGATGGCACATATGCCAAGGCATCACCCACTGATATTGTTAGCCCCATGTATGTATCATAAATTTCTATAACCTGCTTAAAACATTGGAGAACTATAATTAACCAAAAGGTGGCACAAGTCTGCCAAGTCCCATATATCAGGACCCGAGAGCACCCCAGTGTAACAACAGCCCTGTTATGAAGCTGGCCATATTGATCACTTCCCAACTAGATTCTGAAGTAAAAATCCTAGCTGGCACGCCAAAATTGTTATGTTTGTAATAACAGGGATGTTGGGAAGCTGATGGTCTGGCCAGGGCCAGGTGCCTGCAAGACATTCTCCTTCCCCACACACAGGCTTGAGTGAGTGGGGAGAGGCAAGTGCTCCTTGCTCTCAAACCCTTCCTACTCAGCAGTTGGTTTTCTGTTGAATATGGAAGCAGGGCAATGACTTCTGACAAGGGTCAGCAAAGCTAATTTCTAATGATGTTCTCCTCAACTTATATTCCCCACAGGTCTGATTGAGGACTGAGTAGAAGCTAGATATCTTGACGTTAAGGACTGAGAAGAAACAGACTTCTTGGGCTGGCAACTGACAGGAATCAAGCTTAATGGCTGTTGTGAGTATACCCAAATAATACCCAGGCACTGCTATCAAAGATAAAGCTTATTTTGATAAAAGAAAGAAGGGGAAGGCAAGAGTGGATAATTAGGATTTGAATAAGAACTGGGAAACCCTGAACTGTCAGGTTGAAGCTGCCCCCCCCAGGAGGGAGTGGCAGACCTTTAGCTAACTTTCCCTCAAAGCTAATAGCAATTACTTCTAATATCTAAATAACTAAATAATTATTATATTGATCCTGGAAAGGTTTAATCTTACTAGACAGGCAAACTCCTGAGTAGAAACCACAATGGTTTTTGCCACTATGGACTCCCATGCGAACCCCAAATCAGGAACAGCCAGCAGAGGGATCTGCTCCCCTCAACTCCCAGAAATCAACTCTTTAACCCCCTACCAACTGCCCCCTCACCCAAAGTTTTCCAGGGGGGGTCCCCTGGAATTCTGGGTGAGGCTTGACCCTGTATTTTGCAGGAATTCCATCCTGCCATTTTCTATATTACAAATATGAGTCCAGGTAAGGAGAGAATTAAAAATATTGCACAAGGAGAAAGCACTGCCAGTAGAGAGATAAGGGAATATGTGATAGTAGAGATAGTATGAATGATAAGTCTAGATATGAAAAAAAAGATTGAGAGATTTTAAATTATGGATTTCTAGGGTTTGGAGAAGGAGAAAATTGTAGCTCATGTAACATATAGAGGCAGGTATTAGAAGATTCCTCATTGTTGAGACTGGAATTGTCAAGGACGATATAAAGTAGAAAAGTAGATAAAAAGAAATAAACCAAGTTACAAATTCAGTGAATTCAGTGAAAGGTAATAAAGTGAAGGTGTCCAGTGAGTGATGGTGATGATGGTTGATAGTATCAACAATTATAGTAATGCATAGAATTTATATTGCACATACTATGTGCTAGGCACAATATTATGTACTTTACAAATATTCTCTCAATTTTCAAAATAATTGGGAGTTTGGTTTGATGCTGCTGCTGCTGCTGCTGATGAGGATTATTTTACACTTAATAAAACTGTGACCAACCAAGGTTAAGTATAGGTCCAAGGTTACACAAGTAGTATGTGTCTAAGGCCATATTTGAACTTTGATCTTCCAGATCCTAGACCTAGTACTCTATCTATCTACTATATCACCTAGATATGACAAGAGATAGATTGATAGATAAGTGTGACATTTATTTCAAAGTTCTTATGTGGAGTTACTGGTTGGGAGCAAGTTATTTTTAAATACCCCATCTAGGTTCTGGTAGATGAGAGAGTGAAAAGAAAAACCTTTATTATGAAGACTGCTAGAGATGATGCTAGGTTTTAATTGCTTTAGAGAAACTTAAATTAGCACATAAAGAAGAGATAGGGATGTTCAAGAGTTAAAGGACATAAAGGCCTCAAAGAGAATGTGATCCTTCACAAAACAGAAGAAATTCTCCATTGGATCTGATTCCAGTCAAGTTTTAAAAAGTAGTGAGTATTGTAATTTTAAAATTAGGAAGGTTTTTTTTTTCATTGAAACTCTGTGAGACTACCAGTATTATCAACATCTTCTAGATGAGTCTTGGAGAAATGATATGATTTTCCTGAGGTCATTAAGATTTAGATGTTAAAGTCTGAACTCATATCCAAGTATTTTGACTACAATACTAGGGCTTTATGTAATCTACCACACTGCATGTCTAAAGAAATGGTGGGATAACAAATAAAAAAAGAATGTTGGACAATCCCTGCCATAAAGAGTTTCCACTCTAATGTAGATCAGAATCAGGTGGAAGAGGATGAAAGATGATGACTAACATGACTGGCTATGTCCAGAGAAAGTATGGAGGCCTTGAACTGAGTGAGAAAAGTTCAAAAACATTCCAAGAAGGCTACATAAATGGTATCCCATTTTCTAATTAGGGAGGATTATAAATTCTATTTGTGAAAGTAGACAGAAGAATACAAGATAGAAAGAAGAATTAAAAAAAATATATATATATACATATATATTTGGAATATCAAATTTATGTAATGGGGAATATTTTTATGGTGGAGGTGGAATAGAGAATAAAAAGAGAATCAAGAAAGTGAAGGTAAGAGGACATTAAAAAACGTTGCAGCATGGGATAGCATAAAAAAGGATTGATCTGGGGGCAGCTGGGTAGCTCAGTGGATTGAGAGTCAGGCCTAGAGACTGGAGGTTTTAGGTTCAAATTCAGCCCCAGACACTTCCCAGCTGTGTGACCCTGGGCAAGTCACTTGACTATCATTGCCCACCCTTACCACTCTTCCACCTATGAACCAATATACAGAAGTTAAGGGTTAAAAAAAAAACTTAAAAAAAACTATAAAAGGATTGATCTGCAATCAAAGTAGCTAGATTCAAAACCCAATTTTAATACTACCTGTATAATCTGGGACAAGTCTCTAGTCCTCAGTTTCTTTATCTATTAAATGAGGTGTATGGAACAAATGTCTTTTAGGATCACTTCCAATTGCAAATAAATGCATCTTTATGAAATATTTTGATGTTTAGAACTAAAGAAGAATGATCAGTGAAAGTCAGAAAGGTAAATATAGAGAGTAATAAATAATAGCAATTTACATACAATGCATTATTTTAAAAGTTGTGATCTCATTAGAATTTCACCTTAGTTTCTCTCATTCTCAGTTTTCTTAATTGACATGCACAAGATTTCAGATGTAGCAAATGATTGCCAATCCATTGCTCTTTTTAGTATAATTCTGCCTCTCAATAACATAATAACCTGGAGAAAATCATTTAATCTCACTGGACCTCAGTTTCCTTATCTGTAAAATGAGAGGTTGGATGATATGATATATATGTATCTTTGTGGTTCTAAAATTTCTTTGGGAAAGCCTATACAATTAATGACCTTTAACACACACACACACACACACACACACAATTAAATTTAAGGGATAATTTCTTAAGTTGCTTAAAAATCTTGGAAGAAAACCATACTTTTATGAAAAAATAAGAAAACTGAAATCTTTAAAATAACTCTTAGGCACCTCCAGGGCATCGAGAGGTGAACCAAACAGTGTTCCCTGTCAAAATGGGTGAATAGGAAAGAAACTATAAAAATTGGAAGAAACAAAAGAAAAAATCTCTAACGTTAATCTAAGATGGCATCTGCTATTATAGCTGAAGCTCTGTTTCTGTCTGATACAAGCTCCCTGACCTTGTGAGTAAAAGTATTGAAGTTTCTGAAAAGGAAAAAAAATGTGAAATGCTTTCAAAATGGAGATAATAAATCCATAGATTGAGGTTTTACTTTATACATAAACTATTGACTATTAGGCTGAAAAATTACCTCTGGCTGAATGTAACAACCTTGGCATATGGCTTCTGCAGTTACACTTGTTTATCTCTGAAATGGCAATTTTTTTTCAGCTCAGCACTCATATTTCAAACAACCAAGTAAATCATTATACATGAGCTAGTATGTGACTTATCTAAATGCTTATGAACTACATCATGAATAGTAGTATAAACATATGTATATGTATATACATATATATGTAATATTTATAAAGACCTTTAAGGTTTTTAAAGAACTTCAGGTATATTATTTAATTTGATTCTCATAATGACCCTTTGACATAAGTATTATTATTATTATCTTCATTTTACAGGAAGAATACCTAGATGGCACAATTCAGATTGTCTTCTTTACTTTGCTTCAGATTTGTTTTTCTGCTTCTCTCTATATCCTGACCTGTTCACATATAATCTTAATCTTATAAACACCCCAGACTTCACAGATGCTCTTTTTCCTTAGTACCCTGTCTTGAAATTTTAATCCTGGACTGTACCCTTAAAACAATTAATTCTGTCATTGCAGATTGACTACAATAAAACTTTTCTGAGGCTGAAAATGGTATAAACACATTGCATTGTTTTGTTCAACAACTCTGTCTGATTATTCTTAAGATGACAATCAAAATATTTTAAAGACAATACTATAAAAATGTAAATGTATCTGAATTGTGTTTATATATGTGTATACTAGCATTAACAAGATAATTACAACAAAAGTTCCGATTCTTTTTATATCTCATTGTGATATTTTTTTAAAACTGACCATGAAAAAGAATGTAAATCATTTGATATATATGTAATCATTGCCAATATTGTTCTTTATATTACATCTTCTTTGATCATCATCATCATGATCTCATTTTCTTCTAAATCTCATTTTCATCATTTTAAGCTACAATAATATTTCATTCCTTTCCATTACCACAATACATTCAGCCATTCCCCAACTTCTAGAGACAAATTACCTAGGGGTTTGGGATATTGCAAAAAAACTCTTGAAAAAGATATTCATATATTTATATATGGTTCTCTTTTTCTTTCAATATCTTTAGAAAGTTAACTTTGTTAGCAGTTCTTAATAAGCTAACTAATTTTTGACTATGATCCTAATGCTGGACTATTATTCCAGAATTACCACAGCTAAAATCAAAAAGGCCTCTCCCCAGAAGTTTGACTACCTGGTATGGTTTCTTGGGTTTTGTTTTGATTTCTTTGGCTAGGGTAGGTTTTTGTTTTCTTTTATTATTTTCTCACCAAAACAATTCATGAAACTCTTTATATGAAGGAATTATAATTTGTATTGGTGGTAAGAATATGTAAAACAAAATGGTATGGAAGAAGGACTCTAACAAATTAATGAAATGTAGATTTATAATGAATTTAAAGTAAAACTTAAGGTACTTTTCCAATGTCTTTAAATATAAAAAATAAAAGCAACGACCATGACCATGGCATGAAGTTTTCACCTAGGCAGAGAGAATGAGGAAAGTAATGGCCCTTGGGTCTTGCTAAAAACAACATATGTTTGTCTCATGCCCTTGAATAAGTCATATTTGTTATCTCTTCTTATACATTATTTAACTCAAGGAAAAAGAAGGAGGTAGTGACTCTGGGGCAAACATTAACAAGATGAATAAAACTTGGACTGTTTTTTTGGAAGTATTTAGATTCAAGATAAATTGTACTGTCCATATCTCAGGTCTGACTTCCTTTGTGCCCTCCCTCCCCCTTTTGGGACTACCCATCCTTTGCAGCTGATTACATTTACTACCCTTTCTTAGTTAATAAAATACAGGTCTAAATTCATCCTACAGAGTTTTATTTCCAATGAAAACTTCTAAACTCACAATTAAGAGTATTGGAGTCAGAAAAATCAGTTTAAGCTATTTGATAGAATTCCTTTACAAGGAGATAAAATAGCTCATATATAATGCTTGCAATGCATAATAAAAAGTATAACTTCTGCAATGAGGATATAAGAACCCACTCATCCTCAAACTTTATGAATCTTAGAAGAAGAGGATAGAAATATTATTATTTGAAAGTGTGAATGGCCTTGGGCTCTTTAGGAGTGAAAAATAAGATTCTGAAATGTGTCAAAGGTCTTCAAAAGATATAATGTATGCAAGTATTTGTGTATGCATCTCCGTGTGGGTGTTGTCTAAAATGAAATCAATTGATATTATAAAGTTGAATCAAGTATCTAGAGCTGACAGTGAACCTCCAGGCCTTTTAGAAATTCTCAACTCATACAGAAGACAACTGACAGGAAAAGAATGATGAATTAACATACTCAGGGGAAAGGATATAGAAGAGACAGACAGACAGAGACAGACAGAACAGAAACAGAAACAGAAAGTGAGGCAGAGACAAGGAGAGACTGAAAGAGTTAGAGGCATAGGGAAACAAGACCGAGAAAAATAAGAGAATTGGAGAGAAGCAGAAAAAGGGGAAAAGAGTGGAAGAGGAACAGTGATTAAAGTCAAGAAAGTTTACTTTGAAATATAAGAGAAATATTAAGGTTTTTATGCTTCTTTTTTTAATATACATTTTGTTTTTCAGGCATTTCAGTTGTGTTTGACTCTTCGTGATCCCATTTGTTTATTTTTTGGCAAAGATATTGGAGTGGTTTCTTTTTATAGTTCATTTTACAGACAACAAAACTGAGACAAAAAAGTTTAAGTTACTTTTTCAAGGGTCACACATGTAGTAAGTATCTCAGCCCAGGTTTGAGCTCAGAAAGATGAGTCTCTTTGTCAGTGTTTAGCTCTGATAGATAGGTAGATAGATAGATAGATAGATAGATCTGTAAAAGGAAATGTTGTATTCCCTTTGTCTATTTTAAGTTAATCAATCAGGAACTTGAAGTACCCCTACTTAAAACTTAGTAAGTCACTAAGAAAGAGAGTTCACACTTACTTAGTCATTAACACTTAGTACTAAAAGACCACCAGCACTACCCCCCCCACACTCTCACAGAGCTAGGCAAATTGAAATACTTTGATTGGTTCCTGAGATGAGATAGACCAGCCCACAATGAAAGTAAGAAGAAACCAGAGAGACAGAATGTGACATGGAGAGGACTACTGCATTGTTGTCTCTGTGTTGGAGGTTTTTTGTTTTTTTTTTTCTTTTGACTTAGAAGGATTCTTTTGAAAAGACTACCATGACTCCTGGTTGGAGATCAGGACCTGAGGGAGCTTTTGTCAGAGTTGAGCTGGATTTCTTTCGATAGGGTATTTAGCTAGGCAATATTTTCTACTTTCTTCCTACATTACCCTCTTTACTATTACTCCCCTGCTGTAATAAAACTACTAAAGGTAGTAATCAGCCTTGTGATTTAAGAGTTAATTTTATAAATGGCAACTATAATAATTCCATATTGAACCTTCACTCACCATTACACCATTGATAAATTATTATGAATAAGGCAATGGCAACAAATGGAAAACCTCTAAAATTTTATACTTGGATTCAGGAAGGCCCAATTTAAGACCTAGTTTAAGAACTGCTATTCTTGTGTTATTTTTAGGTCATTCTCAACAATCCAGTCTGACATCCAAAGCTCTAATTTATAGAAAGTTTTCTCCTCTGCATTGATGGAGTGAGTCAGGACATTAGGATTTTTTAAACTAAAGAAATCATAGACCTAGACCAAAATAATAAATAAATATAATAAAATCTTGAATTTACATTATTTCTTAGTGAATTTTTGTATAGCATGTTCCTAATATTTCTTAAATGAGTTTTCCCTAGTCCTTATTGTTAGTACCTTCCTGAGGAGACCATATCCATATGTCATATAATTAAAACTGAATGTAAAATCTTAGAGGTTTTCCATTTGTTGTCATTGCCTTATTCATAATAATTTAGTCTTCCACTGTGCCACAGCACAACTTCAAACAGCATAAAGTTTTGTGACTTTAAATGACTCAAAATTTATCAATGGTGTAATGGTGAGTGAAGGTTCAAAGAACTATTCAAATATGCAAGTGAAATATATAATTTATAATTCTTTTTTAGGCTGAGTAACTGTGAAAGAGATGAACATCTCCAGGAGGTCAATCAGTATGCTTTCAGTAAAACCAGTGGAATTAGAGGAATTCAGTTTCTATTTAGTTTTCTAATGTAAAAGGAATCATATTCTCACTCAAAAGCAAGACAATAGATTGAGATAATAAATATATGTATATGTAAAAATCTCTTTGAAATTTGCTGATTCAGAAAGTTAAATTATCATTGCTCCTCCTCAATCCTGCTCTGGCTCCTTAAAATTTGAAAATCTTTTTATTCTTTAGGAATAATACAATTCAAATTTAATGGTCAAAATAGATCACAAAATCAGGCCAAAGTGACCAAATAGGAAATAATTACCCATATATTTTCAGCTCTTCAGATACTATAACAGACTGCCTTTTGTTCAGAAAACTGTGAATTCCTTAGGCACAGAAGGTTATTGCTTCTATTGGATATGATCAGGGAAAGGAGATAATTTAGCAAAATTGATTTAGGTATAGAAATGGTTCTGAGTTGCAAGAGCTATATATCTTCCCTTATTCAACCCTTCTTAACATTATTATTTTAAATTGCAAAATCATTCCATAAGTGCTTTAGCAACAGCACATCAAGTAACATAAGCTAGAAAATATACACACAGTATGTTGCTATGGCAAATAGTTGAAAATTACATTCAGGCAATCATGGAAATTTAGCATGTCCTTGTCTAATAGAATAACAGGTGGACTGAACAGTATCATAGAACTGAAGAGCTGGAAGGTAGCTAAGAGTTTCTCAGTTTAGCCCATTTTCTGGCACATGAAATCTCATTACAGTATATCTGACAATTTTTATCCAGCCTATCCTTGAACATGTGCAGGGATGGGTAACTCCCTCCTTCCTGAGGCAGCCCATTCCATTTTTAACAGATCCATGGGAAAATTCTTCCTTATATTCAATGGAAGTTCTGCCTTCTCCAAACTTGTTCCAGATTTGTCCTTTGGAGATACATAAAATTGATCTATTATCTCTCCTACATAACAACCTTTCAAATAATTTTAATACAACTAAAATACCCTCCAGAAATCTTTACAACAAGTTTAGTTGCCACTTGATTAAGTATATATTATGCCAGAAGCAATATACCTTTTATGTTAGAACTTTTATATAATTGAATAACTAAATTTCAAATAAATAAAACCAAAATTATTATCAAATGAGATAAGTATAAATCACCTTGAAAACCTTATGAAGTTATATAAATTTTATCTGTTGATACAAATAATAATATAAACTCAATAATATTTAAACTTTAGTGGTTATTGAACTTGTTGCATAAATATTTAGCATGTTTGCTTTCTCCATTTTTGTTATATTAAAATAAAATTACAATTATTTCAAAATTGAAAAATAAAGATGAATTAAATTGTTCATTTCTTATTAGTTAGATGTAGGGTTACCATAGTCTGCTAAGGTTAGGTTTAAATTTTAACCTTAAGAATTTCAATTACAATTTTAATGACATGAATCCACTTCAAGTACATGTTCTCTTGATGTCCATAATGTCTGCCCTAACAATAATAATAATTCCTTTGTCCTAATCAACCCATTTTTGTGGTATTGATTTTAATAATCAATACTTTTGGAATTATCATTTATGTAGCATTATTATGTTTAGAATGGGCTTTGTAAATATGATCTCATTTTATACTTACCACAACATTCAAGGTTATGGCTTATTATTTTCATCATTTTTAAGATGAGTAAACTGAGACATAGAATGCTTAACTGATATTCCCAGGATCATATAGCTAATAAGTTTATGAGGCCATATTTGTACTCAGAATTTTGTGACTCCAAATTTAAACTTACATCCATTGTGCCAACAAAGCTTTAAATACCCCAAATCACAAGATGGATTATCTTGTGAAAGGGACAGCAAAGAGACTGTTGTCAGAGTATATCATGATTAGGGTGGGAAGAGATTATGAAAAAATATAAGTTTTAGGGAAAGTAGCCACTAAAATTTTTAAAAAGTATTATTCCTGATGAAGTCATAGCTTTCTGAAGAATTATTATTTTTGAAATAATTATAATAAGAGTTTTCTTTCTTTCCCCTCTGTTTCTTATTTACCTTTTCATGTTTCTCTTGGTTTTTGTGGTTGGATATCAAACTTTCCATTTAGGACTAAACAATAATAATAATTCTTCAGAAAGCTATGACTTCATCAGGAATAATACTTTTTCAAAATTTTAGTGGCTACTTTCCTTAAAATTTATATTTTTTCATAATCTCTTCCCACCCTAAACATGATAGAAAGAAAACTCTTACTTTTAAAATTCCCTATTTAAGGGTTTCAATAAGATCTAACTATTCATATTCCTATATGGAGAAATGTTATGTGTAATTCTCTGTAGTGAACTCTATTCACTATTATAGTATCCACTAATATAATAATTAGAATAACCCTACTGAAAAAGTCAGAAGGGATAAACCAAAGGGAACAGGGAAGTGGAGAGGTCAAAAAAGAGAGGGGAGGAGAAGGCTAAGGGAATTCATTAGGTCTTTAAAATGAAAAAGAGGGGAATATTAATGGAAGGGGTGGAAAGGGAAGTAAATCAAGGGAGGGGAGAAGGGTTACTGGTTTAAAACAAATCACTGGTTTAAAAGGAAATAGCCTAAGAAGAGGTAGAACTAGGAGAGTATACCAAAATGCAGGGGAACACACAACTGATAAGTATAACTCAGAATGTGAATCAGATGAAATCTCCCATAAAATAGAAGCAAATAGCAGAGTGGATTAGAAACCAAAACCCTACCATATGTTGTCTATAAGAAACACATATGAGGAGGGTGGACATACACATTTTTAAGGTAAAGGGCTGGAGCAAAATATTTTGGGCTTCAGATGAGAAAAAGAAGGCAGGAGTGGCGATTATGATTTCTGACAAAGCCAATGAAAAAATAGATATTATTACAAAAGACAGGGATGGTAATTACATCCTGATAAAAGGCAGTATAGACAATGAGGAAATAACACTGCTCAATATATATGAACCAAGTGGCATAGCATCCAAATTCATAAAGGAGAAACTGGCAGAGCTCAAGAAGAAAATATATAGCAAAACCATACTACTGGGAAATCTAAATAGTCCTCTTTCAGAATTAGATAAATCAAACCAAGAAAATAAATAAAAAGAGATAAGAGAGGTGAATGAAGTCCGAGAAAAATTAGATTTAATAGATATGTGGAGAAAAATAAATAGGGACAAAAAGTAATACACTTTCTTTTCAGGTGCACATGGTACATTCACAAAGATTGACCATGTGATAGGGCATAGAAACATTGCAAACAAATTCAAAAGAGCAGATATAATAAATGTAACCTTCTCAGATCATAATACAATAAAAATAATAATTAGTAAGGACACCTGGACAGGCAAATCAAAAATCAATTGGAAATTAAACAATAGGATTCTCCAAAACCAGTCAGATAAAGGAGAAATTATAGAAACAATCTACAATTTCATTTGAAGAGAATGACAATGAGACATCCTACCAAACTCTGAGGAATACAGCTAAGGCAGTACTCAGGGGGAAATTAATATCCTTGAATGCATATATTAACAAATTAGGGAGGGCAGAGATTAATGAATTGAGCATGCAATTTAAAAAAACTAGAAAGTGAGCAAATTAAAAATCCCTAGATGAAAACTAAATTAGAAATACTAAACTAAAAATCAAGGGAGAAATTTGTAAAATTGAAAGTAAAAGAAATATTGAATTAATAAATAAGACTAGAAGATGGTATTTTGAAAAAACAGATAAAATAGACAAAGTACTGGTCAATCCTAAAAAAAGGAAAGAATAAAACCAAATTAACAATATCAAAGATGAAAAGGGAGACCTCAACTTTATTGAAGAGGAAATAAAGGCAATCATTAAAAAATATTTTGCCCAATTATATGGCAATAAATATAGCAATCTAGGAGATATGGATGAATATTTACAAAAATATATATTGCCTAGATTAACAGCAAAAAAAAAATAGAATACCTAAACAATCCCATATCAGAAAAAGAAATTGAACAAGCCATGAAAGAACTCCCTAAGAAAAAAATCTACAGGGTCTGATGGTTTCACAAATGAATTCTATCAAACATTCAAAGAACAATGAGTCCCAATACTATACAAATTATTTGATATAATAAGCAAAGAAGGAGTCCTATAAAATTCTTTTTATGACACAAATATGGTACTGATTCCAAAGCCTGGTAGATTAAAAACAGAAAAAGAAAACTACAGACCAATCACCCTAATGAACATAGATGCAAAAATCTTAAATAGAATACAGGCAAAAATACTCCAGCAAGTGATTGAGAGGATTATCCGCCATGATCAGATGGCATTTATACCAGGAATGCAAGGATGGTTCAACATTAGGAAAACCATCCACATAATTGACCATAACAACAATCTAACAAATAAAAATCACATGATTATCTCAATAGAGGCTGAAAAAAGCCTTTGACAAAATACAGCACCCATTCCTATTGGAAACCCTGGGAAGTATAGGAATAGAAAGACCTTTCCTAAAAATAATAAGCAGTATATATCTAAAACGATCAACAAGCATGATATGCAATGGGGATAAATTAGAAGCCTTCCCAATAAGATCAGGCGTGAAACAAGGATGCCTATTATCACCTCTATTATTTAACATTGTACTAGAAACACTAGCAGTAGCAATTAGATAAGAAAAAGAAATTGAAGGTATCAAAATAGACAATGAAGAGACTAAACTATCACTTTTTGCAGATGATATGATGGTCTACTTAAAAAATCCTAGAGAATAACCTAAGAATCTTATAGAAATAATCAAAAACTATAGCAAAGTTGCAGGATACAAAACAAATGCACATAAATCATCAGCATTTCTTTATATTTCCAACACATCACAGCAACAAGAGGTAGAAAGAGAAACCCCATTTAAAATCACCCTAGACAATATAAAATACTTAGGAATCTGTCTACCAAAACAGACACAGGAATTACATGAATACAGCTACAAAACACTTTCCAAACAATTAAAATTATATCTAAACAATTCGAAAAACATTGATTGCTCATGGGTAGGACGAGCTAACATAAAAAAATGACCATTCCACTCAAATTAATTTACTTATTTAGTACCGTACCTATCAAACTACCAAAAAACTTCTTTACTAAATTAGAAAAAAATTATAACAAAGTTCATTTGGAAGAACAAAAATATTGAGAATGTCAAGGGAAATAATGAAAAAAAAATATGAAGAAAGGTGGCCTAGCAGTACGAGACATTAAACTATACTATAAAGCCAAGGTCATAAAAACAATAGGGTACTGGCTAAGAGTCAGAAGGGAGGATCTGTGGAATAGACTTGGGGTTAATGACATCAGCAGTACAGTATGTGATAAACCCAAAGAGCCCAACTTTTGGGACAAAAATACACAATTTGACAAAAACTGCTGGGAAAATTGGAAAACAATATGGGAGAGATTAGGTTTAGACCAACATCTCACACCCTACACCAAGATAAATTCAGAATGGGTGATTGACCTGAATATAAAGAGGGAAATTATAAATTAATTAAGTGAACACAGAATAGTATACTTGTCAGATCTCTGGGAAAGGAAAGATTTTTAAATCCTAGCAAGAGTTAGAGAAAATTACAAAATGTAAAATAAATGATTTTGATCATACTAAATTAAAAAGCTTTTCTACAAACAAAAACAATGCAACCAAAATCAGAAGGGAAACAAGAAATTGAGAAAAAAAATCTTTATAACAAAAAACTCTGACAGGGGTCTAATTACCCAAATATACAAGGATTTAAATCAATTGTATAAAAAATCAAGCTATTCCCCAATTGATAAATGGGCAAGGGACATGAATAGGCAATTTTCAGATAAAGAAATCAAAAGCATCAGTAAGCACATGAGAAAGTGTTCTAAATCTCTAATAATTAGAGAATTGCAAATAGAAACAATGCTGAGGTATCACGTCACACCTAGCAGATTGGCTAGAATGATGGTAGGGGAGAGTAATGAATGTTGGAAGGGATGTGGCAAAATTGGGACATTAATGCATTGTTAATATAGTTGTTAACTGATCCAACTATTCTGGATGGCAATTTGGAACTATGCTTAAAGAGCACTAAAAGACTGTCTGCCCTTTGATCCAAGCCTTACCATTGTTGGGTTTGTTCCCCAAAGAGATCATAGATAAACAGACTTGTACGAAAATATTTATAGCCGTGCTTTATGTGGTGGCAAAAAACTGGAAAATGAGGGTATGCCCTTTATTTGGGGAATGGCTGAACAAATTATGGTATATGTTGGTGATGGAATACTATTGTGCTCAAAGGAATAATGAACTGGAGGAATTCCATGGGAACTGGAAAGACCTCCAGGAATTGATGCAGAGTGACAGGAGCAGAGCCAGAAGAACATTGTACACAGAGACCAATACACTGTGGTAAATATCAAATGTAATGGACTTCTGTACTAGCAGCAATGCAATGATCCATAACAATTCTGAGGGAATTATGGAAAAGAATGCTACCCACATTTAGAGGAAGAACTGCAGGAGTGGAAACACAGAAGTAAAGCAACTGTTTGAACACATGGGTTTAGGCGGACATGATTGGGATGTAGACTTGAAACTACCACACCAATGCAACTATCAACAATTTAGAAATATGTCTTGATTGATGACACATGTCAAAACCAGTATAAATGCACTTTGGCTATCGGGGTGGGAGGACATCAAGGGGTTAAGGGGAAAATAAGAACATGAATCATGTAACCATGAAAACTTTTCTTAAAAATAAAAATTATTAAAAAAAAGAACAAGGCAAATATTTCTGGTTTATTCATCACATTCAATGTGTCATATCACACAACTTTTTCTTTAATGATTATACTATTCTCATTGACAAAAGATACCAAGTTATCTTCTGCATTTTGACCTAGTAATTTACTTTAGTAAAACATTTCTTAAAAAAGACTATATTTTTTGAAGTGGCAGTTCAGACAGTAGATCTTTGAATACAGTCATAGTTCACTGATTTACTTTATATACTATTTTTCTTGGCAGGAGTTACTATGGAATCAAAGTGTCTATTACTGTTAAACATAAATTTTTATAGTCTTCATTTAAAATTACTAAAGTGATTACCCCATGCTTGACAGTGCTATGTATGAACTTAAAAAATATTTTCAAATGTAGATTGTCCAAGCCTTTTCTGGCTTACTTATATTAAAAAAATAAATGTTTTGTAGTTGAAATTTTCTGCTTATTGCCTTTGCATTGGTATCTATAAAATTAAAAAAAGATAGATAAAGGAGACTCCTCCCTTCAAAATGAAATCCACTATTTTCACTTATCATAAATATAACTTATATTAATTGCTAATATGATGATATACAAAAATGATTATAATATGGTCCATAAAATTCTTCTAAAATTAAATTATATCTTTCATGAATAGATATGAAAATAAATACTTCACAATAATTGGTATATTTTCTATTCATTCCAAATCAAATATGTTATGCTTTGTCCAAATACATAAGTAATGCTTTCCTTAGCTAAAACATGATTTTGTTATTGCTATTTTTTTAAATAACAGAAAATTTTACTTGAAGATATATATTACAGGTTGAATGGGTAAAATATTTTTTCATATAAATCATTAAATTTAGGCTTTAAGTGCTAGGATAATATTTTCTGATCCTTTTAGTGAACAAAACTGAATATATTTTTTCATCTATTCCGTTTCTGTACATGTTTAAATATCCAGTATATAAAACTTATCAAAAGAAGAAAATCATCAATTCTAGAATTTGGCCTTCTTTTGAAAAGTCTTCAATTATGAACATTTTGCCACTTTTTTATTTCTTTAATGGATAGGAAATTTTGGTATACATTGGAAGAATTCAGAGTTGAAAATTTCTTGTTTCAGTGTGTGTTCATGTGTTTTTGCATAATTTTGTTTTTAGTTTTACTATGTCTACTTTTTTTCGCCAAGCAACCTTTTAGCAATTGAGATTTATAAGAGTACATGTCCAAAACTATAACCTTCAAGATTTGAAATATTTACTTGCATTATTAAAATATCAGGAATACATATTATAAGTAGATATGATAGTAGATATGAGTAATGGTAGTGTGGTAAGTGGCAAGGGATTCTGTGACTTCAACTGGAAATAGAAAGTCTATGTTCATTACATGTGTCAATGGGCATATTCTATTGTGAAATATTGAGAGTTAAATATGCATAATATATAAAGGAAAACATATAGCACAAGAATAAATGTGACATGATCATTTGAGAGAAATTTATATGATTCAGGTATTACATTCTTTCATAATGCACTTATAGTTTGCATTTTAAGTCAAACATTTATTAGATCATTAGGTAATAAAATTAATTACATAGGTAGGTAGGTAGGTAGGTAGATAGAATGAGAAATAGATACATACATACATACATACATAGTGTAAGGGGTAAAAAAAGGGTTTTGATTGGGTAAATATTAAAAGATTGGTCACCAGGGAATTGAACAATTATCATTCCCCAATTAAAGAATAACCTCAAGTTAAAATGACTTTTATGGAAATTTATTTACTAATGAGAAGAGGAATTAGAAATAAGGAAATGAGAGAGAGGATAAGATAGGATCAGTAATCTAACATAGTAGGTAATTTGCTCTGATCCCCTAGTTCAATCTAGGTAGATATAATTAACCCTCAGCAGAATCAAATCCAGCCTTGATCCCAAGGCCTGAAAGCCAGAGGCCCAAAGGACCTTGAAGGCAAATGCAGTAAAAGCTTCAACCACAGAGTCTCTATTAAAAGAAAGTTCCTTAAAAAAGTTCAGGAAGCTTCATTCTTAACACTCACCACGTGGAACAGTCACACCAGGTCCAGACCTCCTCCAAGTTAGGTCACGTACCAGAAGAGCTCCTTCATGTCCTTTTCACAAACCAGAAGAGAGGGCCCAGATCAATGAGGTCTCTTTTTCATGGGGCCTCTTTTATGTCACTTCCTGTGGCCTCCTCTTAGTTTGTGTCCAATCACAACAGACACTTTTCTTAGGACTATCCAGGAGGCAGTCAGTAAATTCTGATTTGTTACTCACTCTAGCACAGGTGGGTTACAGACTACCCAACTTGTGACTTAAATGGAGATGTTTTCACCTTTGGTGATTAAATCTAAACATGGGCAGTGTAGATTTAATTTCATTATCACAATAGATAGCATACTGAAAGATATGAATCTGTGTGCATTTGTCAATGTATAAAACATATAATTTGTTAAGTGTGGGAGCTCTCTCCATCTTTCCCAATATAAATCTCAATATATCAAAACTTAGTAGGCAAGTTTTATAATGTTGCCTAAATCTCAGAAAATTTAATTGACTTGTCTATTCCAATAAGAATTAGGAGTTTTGAAGACAATTCTTCCTCATATGAAGTCTAACTATCCCCACTATGACAGTCTTTCTTGTTTTAATAAATAACTCACTAGAAACACAAACCATAAGCATGTTATCTGAACACATATATGTTGACACTATATATGCATGCACACACATGTAAGACAAGGAACACAGATTTAAGTACATATGTATAAGATCTATAACCAAGTATTTTTTTGATTTATTTTGCTTGGCTTCAGAGAACAGAACAAAGAAGATCAACTAATGAAAGTTTCCAAATATAATGACCTTTCCTTAATTCTCATCATTCTTGACTTCTATGCAACCTTTCCATTTTCAATCTTTTCTTTTCTTGTATACTCTCCTTTCTAGGCTTTCATGAGATTAGTTTCTATAAGTATACATATTACCTGGCAGTTTCTTCCCTGTTTCCTTTGTCAAATATTCTTCCAGATCATACCATTAACCCTGGGTACACCCAACTCTCTGTCCTGAGGTCCCTTCCCTTTTCCTTCTGTATTTTACATAGGGTCTTCATCAGGTTTCATGAATTCAGTTTTCATCTCTATGCTGATGATTTCTAGAGATCTTTATTTAGATATGATTTCTGCTTACCTCCAATCTCACTCACATCTACAACTTCCTAATAGACTACACAAAGGATATGTCTTTTAGGCACCTTAAACTCAATGTTTAAAACCGGACTTAATACTTTTCGCTACAACCCTTCTCTTTTTTCTAATTTCTTTATTAATATCAAAAATACAACCTTCTCTTTCTTTAGCCTTTACCCTCAATTTAAGAATCAATGCTGTATATTTTTTCCAAGGAATAAAATTGGCAAGGACTAGGTAATGAGTGTTAATTGACTTGTTCAGAGTCACACACCTAAGTGAGGGCAGATTAGAAACCCGTATCCCTCATATCTAGGCCTAACTCATTTGACTAAGCCATTTAGTTGATCCTGTACCATTATCCTATTAGTCTCCCAGACTTGAAACCTAGGTATTGTCTTCACTTCAATATTTCCTATTGCCACTGCCCTAATACACAGCAAGTGTAGACAGTTGTCAAGTCATATAGGTTTTACTCTCAATTTACCCTGGCATAGGATCTCATCATCCAACATATGGATTATCATAGTAACCTTCTGGTTAGTCTCCCTATATCAACTCTCCTTTTCTACAGACTATCTTCCCCTCAGATGTCAAACTTATTCTCTTCAAAGGGAGGTTTGACTATGTTAGATTCCCCTATTGAATAAATTCCAGTGGTTCCCTATTTTCTAAAGTATCAAATATAAAATATTATGCTTAGGTTTTAATCCTTTCATAAACTGTCCCTATTCTATCTTTTAGTCTCCTTTGACTTTACTTCCCCCCAATATTCTGTGATACAATGAAACTGACCCCTTTGGTATACTTTGCATAATGCCTTTCAACTCTCAAATCAGAGTACTTTTGCTGGATATCTACCATATATTTTATGATATTCCTCATTGCTTTCTCCTAGTTTCCCAAGGTTCAATTGAGACTCAACAAAACTCTCAACTTATTCTAGAAGCCTTTTCTATTCCTCATTACTTTTGATGTCCTTCAAAAACTATCCTCAATTTATGCTGAATGTATCTTTTTGATACCTAGTCAGGTGTTTGTTGTCTTGCCAGTTAGGAGGTGAGCTCTTGAGGCAGAATCAAGATGGCCTCTTAGAACCAGTGAATGTGGAGCCCTCTGTGAAACCCCTTTCACACCAATCAAAAATGAAGCACTTCCAGGGGAAACAAAATCAAATACAACAACAACACAGGCAGAGGACCCTATTCAACTTAAAATATACACAGACAAGGTGGAATCCTTGGGTTTAAGGAAAAGAATGAAGGAAGGTCCCAGTGCCCCTCCACCACCTACATTGCTGAGATTCCTGTTGTTGCTGGGATCTCAAGGTTAGAGAATACTTTGCTACCACACCTGCTTCAGGTTCAGGGCTCTGATCACAGTAGGCAGGGAGGTGGCTGGAGGAGATGGGTAGAGAGGAGGGGAGCCTGGTTGAAATCTTTAGCCACCACTCCGCCATTTTTGGCCTATGCCTTTGGATGTTTTGGCCTGAGGGCACATTCTGCTTTGTAAATCAGCTCAGCTGACAATACAGTCTTTTAATTGTGCACATAAGAAGCCTCTATATGGCAGGAAAGCTCAATCTCCAACACCCCTCCCCAAACTACTTTTATGAGACCTGTAAAAAGAATATGACTGACTGGGACCCCAGGGAAAAGGCTGCAGCCATGACAGATTATTTTGGTATCACCACAGGAAACTCATGGCTCTAATCAGGCATCTAGCAAGAAGGTGGCTAATAGAAAGGAAGAGAGGAGGACTGAGAGTAACTAACTTCAGCATCCACACTTTCACTTTCACCTTTACCTTTGTCTTCTGCAGGCAGTTTGGAAATATCTGAACTCAGGGCTCATTAATAGAACAGGTCAGCTCCATCAGCCTAATCCAGTTAATCAGCAGAGCAGAAAAGAAGCCCCTTCAGGACAGAATAGTTCACAACCACAGATCCAGCAAATAAACAGAGGAGCAAGTATATAGCCAATGATGGGTGGTGGAAGAAGAAGTAAAATAATGAGTAAATAAGAGAAAAAGAAAAAAGAAATTACAATCAACAGCATCTATTCTGGTAAAGAACAAAGGAAAAAATGGAATGGAGGATGACCAAGGAATTCCAAGCAAAAACTCAGGAACTCCAATAAATTGGACACAGATGTTGGAAGAACTCAAAACACAATTCAAAAAACAATTAAGAGAGGCTGAAGAAAATTGTGAAAAGAATTTAAAAGGCAAAATAGGATATCTGGAAACAGAAGCACATGAACTAAAACAAGAAAATAGTTTTTAAAAAGACAGAGAATTGGCCAGCTTGAAAAAGAGGTAAAGAAAGTGAAAGATAACCTACAAAGAAAAACAAAACAAAAGGGAAAGAATGAGCAAAATCCAGGAAAGAAATTCAGTCTTTACAAATTAGAATCTAACAACTAAAAACAAATGACATCATAAGGCAGCAAGTGTCTAAAAAACAAAATCAAAATTATGGAAAAATATTAAGGAAAACATGAAATACCTCATTGATAAAATTACAGACCTGGAAAATATATCCAGAAGAGAAAATTTAAGAATTATTGGACTACCATAAAATCATGAGGGAAAAAAAAAGCCTGGACATAATTCTTTTAAACCAGTAGTTTGCTATTAAGCCGCTATCCCTTATCCCCTCCCTTGATTAACTTCCCTTTCTACCCCCTCCCTTATTTTTCCCCCTCTTTTTGTTTTTAAAGGCCTTATGAATTCACTTCCCCTTCTTCTCCCCTCCCTTTTCTTGACCTCCCCACTCCCCTGCTCCTCTTGGTTTATCCCTTCTGACTTTCTCAGAAGGGTTAGATAAGAGTTTTATGTCCCAATGGATAGTATAGCTACTCTTCCCTCACCAGGTTGATTACACTGAGAGTAAGATTTGGTTATTACCTCTTAATGCTCTCTTCCTCTCCTTCTTATAATAGTATTTGTACCCTCTCTCTCCCATGCCCTCTTTGTGTGTAATAGAATATTCTATTTTCGTATTCACTCAAGTTTCTCTTGGTGTCCCCTGCTATTCACCCCCTCTTTCCCATCCCCCATGCCATCTTAGATTATATAGTGTTCCACCCTCACCCTGTGAATTATTCTTCTGATTACTATAATAGTGAATATTATAATAGTGAATAGAGTTCACTACAGAGAATTATACATAACATTTCTCTACCTAGGAATACAGATAATTAGATCTCACTGAGGCCCTTAAAAAGGCAAATTTAAAAATTATAAGTTTTCTTTCTTTTCCCTCTGTAACTTATTTACCTTTTCAGGTTTCTCTCGATTTTTGTGGTTGGATATCAAACTTTCCATTTAGCCCTGGTCTTTTCTGTGCAAATACCTGGAATTCTTCAATTTTGTTGAATGCCCATACTTTCCCCTGGAAATATATAGTCAATTTTGATGGGTAGTTGATCCGTGGTTGCAGGCCCAGCTCTCTTGCTTTTCTGAATATCGTATTCCAAGCCTTGCGATCTTTTAGCTTGGAGGCTGCCAGATCCTGTGTGATCCTGATTGGTGCTCCTTGATATTTGAATTGTCTCTTTCTGGCTTCTTGTAAGATTTTTTCTTTTATTTGAAAGCTCTTGAATTTGGCTATTATATTCCTGGGTGTTGACTTTTCTGGGTCCAGTGTAGAGGGTAATCTATGGATCCTTTCAATGTCTATATTGCCCTCTTGTTGTAGGACTTCAGGGCAATTTTGCTGAATAATTTCTTTCAGTATGGAGTCCAGGTTTCTATTAATTTCTGGTTTTTCTGGAAGACCAATGATTCTCAAGTTGTCTCTTCTAGACCGGTTTTCTTGGTCTGTCACTCTCTCATTGAGATATTTCATGTTTCCTTCTATTTTTTTAGTCTTTTGACTTTGTTGTATTCTTGTTGTCTTGAGAGATCATTAGCTTCTAATTGCTCAATTCTAGCCTTTAGGGATTGGTTTTCGGCTATAATCTTCTGGTATTCCTTTTCAATCTGGTCATTTCTGGTGTTCAATTTGCTTATCAGTTCATTTGGTTTCTGAGCCTCACTTTCCAATTGCAAGATTCTACCTTTTAAACTGTTATTTTCTTGCCAGATCTCTTCCATTTTCCTCAAAATCTCAGTTTTGAACTCTTCCATAGCTTGTGAGGAGTTTTCCTTATTTGAAGAGGGTCCGGATGCTTGTTTGTTCTCCTCCTCTATTTGCTCGGTTGTCTGGATTTTCTCTGTGTAAAAGTTGTTGAGTGTTAAAGACTTCTTTTTCTTGTTGTTAATCTTTCTCTTCTGAACTTCCTGAGTCTGGGTAGCCATTGTTAGCCCAGCAGCTTCTCAGGTTTATCCTCAGGGTCTGTCCACGGTCTTTTGGCTCCTGAGGTCTGAGTTCTGGTCTTTTCCAAGGTCAAGGCCCCTGGTGGACCCCCTTGCTTGATCCTCTGCCGGAGTTTTCTTTATAAGTCTCAGGGCGCTCCTTCCACAGTCTTATACCCGTCTGCACTGGTTCCCCACTCAGCGTTTCAGAACCTTAGCTCACGGCAGTGTCTGCCTCCACCGTGCCTCCAACCGTACCTGCGCTCTGCTCCCGCGCTCTGCGTCCTGCTCCCGTGCTCAGAGTTCGTGTGCATTCTTTAGCTTTTTGGGGTCCTAAATCTTGCTGCTCTCAGGAACAGGCCCTGTAGCTGCCAATGACTTGATGGGTGCCCCAAACTTGCTCTATTTCTTTTTATCTGGCTTCAGCGCTATAGGTGGTGTGTGTGGAAGGGGTGGGGGTGGCGTGGTTGCTCAGCCCGCTATTTAGTTAGAGCTGTTTCACCCCTTTATAGTATGGAAATGTCCCGATTCCAGGTACCTTCCACGTTGTGCCCTGTTGTGGGGTCCCTCCATTCGTCTGGACTTGTTTTATGTCCCCTTGAGGAGTCTTGTGTGTTTCAGTCAGGAGAGGTTAAGCACTGCTTTTTACTCTGCCTCCATCTTAACCCAGAACCGGACAAGCCCTGGACATAATTCTATAGGAAATTATCCAAGAAATTGCCTTGACATTCTTGAGGATGGTAAAGAAGAGATTGAAAGAATCCACAGATCATCTCCTGCATTTAATCCCCTGTTGATAATGCCCAAGAATGTTATAACCAAATTCAAGAACTACCAGACCAAGGAAAAGATATTACTATTACAAATTGCTAAAAAGAAACAATTCAGATATTATGGAGCCACAAATAGAATAGAATAACATGGTGCCTTGTTGCATCCACACTGAAGGAAAGGAAGGCATTGAATATAATATTCCAGAAAGCAAGGGAACTAGGTCTACAATCAAGGATCCAAAACCCTGCAAAATTGACTATATTCTTTTAGGGTAAAATATGGTCATTTAGTAAAATAGAATATTTCCAAGCATTCCTGAAGAAAAGACCAAACATATAGAGAAAATGTGGTGCCCAAACACAGCACTCAAAAGAACCACATAAAGGTAATTTAAAAAGGAAAAAAAATAAGGGACAAAAATGAGTTCAAATGATTTTTATTCCTATATGAAAAGAGAATATTGCTACCTCTTGAAAATTATTATTATCATTGGGGTATCTAGAAGAAGTATACTTAGAGAAACCCTAGAGGGGAAGGCAATAAGGAAAGGAGAAAAGTAAAGATTAAAGGAGGAAGTCAAAATGGAGAGAAATACATAGATGGTGATCAAAATTACAAATGTGAATAGTATGACCTTATCCATAAAATGGAAACAGATAATAGAATGGATTTAAAATCAGAATCCTATTATATTTTGACTACAAGAAACATACTTGAGGGAGGTGGACATACACATTGTAAAGATAAGAAGTTGGAGTAGAATTCACTGGGCTGCAACTGAGATAAAGAAGACAGGAACAGCAATTATGATTTCAGACAAAGCTAAAGCAAAAATAGATATCATTAAGAGAGATAAGGAAGGAAATTACATCTTGATGAAATGTAGTATAAATAATGAAGAAATATCAATACTCAAGATATATGCACCAAATGGTACAGCATTCATGTATTCTTAAAAAGAAACTAAAGGAGATTAAGGAGAAAATAGATAACAAAACCATCCTACTGGGAGACCTTAACATTACTCTATTAGAACTAGATAAATTGAACCAAAAAATAAATAAGAAAGAAGTAAGAAAATGAATGAAATGTTAGAAAAATTAGAGCTAATAGATATCTGGAGAAAAATAAATAGGGATAAAAAGGAATTTTTCAGGAGCACATGGCACATATACAAAGACTGACCATGTAGTAGGACATAAAAACATTGCAAACAAATATAAGAAAGCAGAAATAATAAATGCTATTTTTCATACCACAATGTAATAAAAATCATAATCAATAAGATCTTATGCAAATGCAAATTTAAAATTAATTGGAAATTAAATAATCTAATTCTTCAAAACTAGTTGGTCAAAGAAAAAATTCAAACAGCAATTACTCATTTCATTGAAGAAAATAAAAATGAGAAAACAACTTATTAAAATATATGGGAAGCAACCAAAGCAGTACTCAAGGGAAATTTTATATCCATAAGTATATATATATATCAAAAAATCAGAGAGGAAAGAGGTAAATGAATTGGGTATGCAACTTAAAAAACTAGAAAAAGAACAAATTTAAAATCCCCAGACAAAAACTAACCAGAAATCATAAAAAATTAAAGGAGAAATTAATAAAATTGAAAGTAAAAGACTTATAGAATTAATAAATCATATTAGAAGCTGGTACTTTAAAAAAACAAATAAAATGAAGTACTGATTAATCTATTAAAAAATAAAGAGAATGAACTTAATAGTATCAAAGATGAAAAGGGTGACCTCACCTCTAATGGAGAGGAAGTTAAGAACTATTTTACCCTTTTATATGTCAATAAATATGACAAACTAGGTAAAATGGGTGAATATTTACAAAAAATATAAATTGCCTAGATAAACAAAAGATATAATAGAATACATAAATAATCCCATCTCAGAAGAAGGAATTGAACAAACCATCAAAGAATTCCCTAAAAAAAATCCCCTGGTTGGTCCAGATTGATTCACAAGTGAATTATATCAGACATTTAAAGTACAACTAATCCTAATATTATACAAACTATTTTACAAAAAAGCAAAGAAGGCGTTTTAACAAATTCCTTTTCTGAAACAAATGTGGTACTGATTCCAAAGGCAGGCAGACCAAAATGCAACATCTTAAATAGAATACTAGCAGAAAGATTCCAGCAAGTTATCATGAGAATTATTCACTTTGATCAAATGGGATTTATAACAGGAATGCAAAGATGGTTTAATAGTAGGAAAACCATCCACGCAATTGACCATATCAATAACTAAATTAAACCAACAAAAATAACGATTATCTCATTAGATGCAGAAAAAGCCTTTGATGAAATACAACACTCATTTCTTTTGAAAACACTAGAAATTATACGAATAGATGGACCTTTCCTAAACATAATAAACAATATATATTTAAAACCATCAGTAAGTATCATCTGCAATAGGAATAAGTTAGAACCCTTCCCTATAAGATCAGGAGTGAAGCAAGGATGCCCATTATCACCTCTATTGTTTAACATTGTACTAGAAATGCCCGAGGTAGCAATTATAGATGAAAAAGGAATTGAAGATATTAAAGTAGGCAATTTGGAGACTAAACTATCACTCTTTGCAGATGATATGATGGTCTACTTAAAGAATCTTAGAGAATCAACTAAAAAGCTAGTGGAAATAATTAAAAACTTTATCAAAGCTGCAGGATACAAAACAAACACACATAAATCATCAACATTTCTATATATTTTCAACACAACTCAGCAGCAAGAATTAGAGAAATTCCATGTAAAATCATACTAGACAATATAAAATATTTAGAAATATATTTGACAATAAACAAAGGAATTATATGAACATAACTATAAAACACTTTCAACACAATTAAAACTAAATCTAAATAATTAGAAAAGCATTAATTACTCATGGGTAGGATGAGCTAATGTAATAAAAATGGCAATCCTACTGAAATTAATGTACTTATTCAGTGCCATAACTATCAAACTACTAACAAACTTTTTATTGAATTAGAAGAAATTATAAAAAAGTTAATTTGGAAGAACAAAAGATCAAGAATATCAAGGGAACTGTGGACAGCTGGGTAGCTCAATGGCTTGAGAGTCAGGCCTAGAGATGGGAAGTCCTAGGTTCAAATCTGGCCTCAGACACTTCCTAGCTATGTGACCCTGGGCAAGTGACTTGACCCCCATTGCCTACCCTTACTGCTCTTCCACTGAGGAGCCAAATACATGGAAGTTAAGGGTTTAAAAAAAAGAATATCAAGGGAACTAATGAAAAAAATTGAAGGATGGGGGCCTTACAATACCAGATATTAAACTGTACTATAAAGCAGTGGTCATTAAAACAATATGATACTGGGTTCTGGTTAAGATGGTGGCAAGGAGCAGCTGCTTGATCTCTCCTAACTGAAGCATACAGGACTCTTGAAGGGGACATAAAAACGAATCCAGACGAACGAAGGGACACCACAAAAGGGCACAGCATTGAAGGTACGCAGAATCGGGGCATTTCCACGCTACAAAGGGGTGAAACAGCTCTCACTAAAATGTGAGAGGAAGAAGCCCCTCCCCCAACCCCCACACTATGCACAGCGCCAAGGCCAGCCCACAAGAGTTAAAGCAGATTTGGGGAACCCATTAAGTCACTGGTAGCTCCAGGGCTTGTTCCTGAGAGCAGCAAGACCTAGGACCCCAAGAGGCTAAAGAACATGCATGGACTTTCATGAGCACCTGCAAGGCTGAAGACTTTGCCCTAGGCACGGACAAGGATCTTGAGCTCAGGCTTGGGCCTCTATTTGGGACCCTGAGCAGAGAGGAGCATGGCCCTGAGACTGTTGAAGAAGCATTGGGCAGAGGGGCAGATCAGGGATAACCAGGAGGCTCTACCATGAGAACAATGAGACCTGAGACCTCAGGAGCCTAGAGGGAGCAGACAGACCCTGAGTGTGAGGATAAAGGGAAGAAGGCGCAGGGCTAACAACACTGGCAAGCCAAAATCAGGAACCCCAGAAGAGAAAGATTATCAAGAATTCTGTAACACTCAACAACTTTTACACAGAGAAAATCGAGACAACAGAGGAGAACAAACAAGAAATCATATCCAAACCTTCCCAAAATAATGAAAACTGGTCAAAAGCTTTAGAAGAGTTCAAATCTGAGATGATGAGAAAGATGGAAGAGATCTGGCAAGAAAATAACAGTTTAAAAGTCAGAATTTCACAACTGGAAAGTGAGGCAAGTCAACTGAGGACCATAAATGACTAGAATTAAAAGGAAAACCAGTCCCTAAAGGCTAGAATTGAGCAATTAGAAGCCAATGATCTCTCAAAACAGAAAAAACAAATAAAACAAAGTCAAAAGACTAATAAAATAGAAGTAAACATGAAATATCTCAATGAGAAAGTGACAGACCAAGAAAACCGGTCTAGAAGAAACAATTTGACAATCATTGGTCTTCCAGAAAAATAGAAATAGAATACTTGAAATAATTGAAATACTTGAAAAATAGAAATAGAAGAATAGAAACTTGGACTCCATACTAAAAGAAATTATTCAGCAAAATTGCCCTGAAGTTCTACAACAAGATGGCAATATAGACATTGAAAGGATCCATAGATCACCCTCTACACTAGACCCAGAAAGGACAACACCCAGGAATATAATAGCCAAATTCAAGAGTTTCCAAGTAAAAGAAAAAATCTTACAAGAAGCCAGAAAGAGACAATTCAAATATCAAAGAGCACCAATCAGGATCACACAGGATCTGGCAGCCTCCACACTAAAAGACCACAAGGCTTGGTATATGATATTCAGAAAGGCAAGAGAGCTGGGCCTTCAACCACAGATCAAATACCCATCAAAACTGACTAATATACTTCCAGGAGAAAGTATGGGCATTCAACATTTCCAAGTATTTCCACAGAAAAGACCAGGACTAAATGGAAAGTTTGATATTCAACCACAAGAATAAAGAGAAACATGAAAAAGTAAATAAGAAACAGAGGGGAAAGAAAGAAAAATCATAATTTTTAAAATTTGCCTCTTTAAGGGCTTCAATAAGATCTAATTATCTGTATTCCTATGTGGAGAAATGCTATGTATAATTCTTTGTAGTGAACTCTACTCACTATTATAGTATTCACTATTATAGCAATCAGAAGAATAATTCATAGGGAGAGGAGGGAAAGTAAATGATCTAAGATGACATGGGAGGTAGTAAAGAGGGGGGTGAATAGTAGGGGACACCAAGAGAAACTTGAGTGAATAAGAAAAATAAGATATTCTCTTACACACAGAGAGGGCATGGGAAGGGGAGGGGACAAATACTATTATAAGAAGGAGAGGAAGAGAGCATTAAGAGGAAATATTTAAACCTTACTCTCAGTGTAATCAACCCGGAGAGGAAAGAGTAGCTATATTATCCATTGGGATAAAAAACTCTTTCTAACCATACTGAGAAAGTTAGAAGAGATAAACCGAGGGGAGCAGGAGAGTGGGGAGGTCAAAAAAGGGAGGGGAGAAGAATGGAGAGGGAAATCATTAGTCTCTTAAAAATAAAAAGAGTGGAATAACAAGAGAGGGGGTAGAAAGCGTAATTAATCAAGGGCGGGGATAAGGAATACCAGCTCAAAGCAAACCACTGGTTTAAAAGAAAATAGTGTAAGAAGAAGGGGTGGGTGTAGGGGAGGATACAAAAATGTCAGTGAATGCACAACTGATAATTATAACTCTGAATGTGAATGGGATGAACTCACTCATAAAATGAAGCAAATAGCAGAGTGGATTAGAAACCAAAATCCTACCATATGTTGTCTACAAGAGACACATATGAGGCAGGTCGACATACAAAAGTTTTAGGTTAAGGGCTTGAACAAATTCTTTTGGGCATCAAATGAGAAAAAGAAGGCAGGAATGGCTATTATGATTTCAGACAAAGCCAAAGTAAAAATAGATATGATTTAAAAAGACAGGGAAGGTCATTACATCCTGATTAAAGGTAGTATAAACAATGAGGAAATAACACTGCTCAATATGTATGCACCAAGTGCTATAGCATCCAAATTCATAAAAGAGAAACTGGCAGAGCTCAAGAAGGAAATAGATAGTAAAACCATAATAGTGAGAGTTCTAAATATTCCTCTGTCAGATCTAGATAAATCAAACCGAAAAATAAATAAGAAAGAGGTAAGAAAGGTTAATGAAATCCTAGAAAAAATTAGATTTAATTGATATGTGGAGAAAAATAAATAGGGACAAAAAGCAATACACCTTCTTTTCAGCTGCACATGGTACATTCACAAAGATTGACCATGTGATAGGGCATAGAAACATTGCAAACAAATGCAAAAGAGCAGATATAATAAATGTAACCTTCTCAGATCATAATGCAATAAAAATAATAATTAGTAAGGGCACCTGGACAGGCAAATCAAAAACCAATTAGAAATTAAACAATATGATTCTCCAAAACCAGTCAGATAAAGAAGAAATTATAGAAACAATCAGCAATTTCATTGAAGTGAATGACAATGATGAGACATCCTACCAAACTCTGTTGGATGCCTTCAAGGCAGTAGTCAGGGGGAAATTTATATCCTTGAGTGCATATATTAACAAATTAAGGAGGGCAGAGGTTAATAAATTAGGCATGCAACTCAAAAAACTAGAAAGTGAGCAAATTAAAAATCTCTACATGAAAACTAAATTAGAAATACTAAAAATTAAGGGAGAAATTAATAAAATTGAAAGTAAAAGGATTATTGCATTAATAAATAAGACTAGAGGGGGTAGCTGGGTAGCTCAGTGAACTGAGAGCCAGGCCTAGAGACGGGAACCTAGTCCTAGGTTCAAATCTGGCCTCAGACATTTCCCAGCTGTGTGACCCTGGGCAAGTCACTTGACCCTCATTGCCTACCCTTACCACACTTCCACCTAAGTCAATACACAGAAGTTAAGGGTTGTAAATAAAAAAATTAAAAAAATAAATAAATAAGACTAGAAGCTGGTATTTTGAAAAAAAATGGAAAAAATAGACAAAGTACTGGTTAATCTAATAAAAAAAAGGAAAGAAGAAAACCAAATTGACAGTATCGAAGATGAAAAGGGAGACCTCCCCTCTAATGAAGAGGAAATTAAGGTAATCATTAAAAACTATTTCGCCAAATTTTATGGCAACAAATATAACAATTTAGGAGATATGGATGAATATTTACAAAAATATAAATTGCCTAGATTAACAGCAGAAGTAATAGAATACCTAAATAATCCCATATCAGAAAAAGAAATTGAACAAGTCATCAAAGAACTCCCTAAGAAAAAAGTCACCATGACCTGATGGATTCACAAGTGAATTTTATCAGATATTCAAAGAGCAACTAATCCCAAAAATATACAAATTATTTGATATGATAAGCAAAGAAGGAGTCCTACCAAATTCCTTTCATGACACAAATATGGTACTGATTCCAAAGCCAGGGAGATCAAAAACAGAGAAAGAAAACTATAGACCAATCTCCCTAATGAACATAGATGCAAAAATTTTAAATAGAATATTAGCAGAGGCTCCAGCAAGTAATTAAGAAGATCATCCACCATGATCAGGTGGGATTTATACCAGGAATGCAAGAATGGTTCAACATTAGGAAAACCATCGACATAATTGACCATATCAAAAGTCTAACAAACAAAAATCACATGATTATCTCAATAGATGCTGAAAAAGCCTTTGACAAAATACAGCATCCATTCCTATTGAAAACACTGAAAAGTATAAGAATAGAAGGACCTTTTCCTAAAAATAATAAACAGTATATACCTAAAGCTATCAACAAACATCATATGCAATGGGGATAAATTAAAAACCTTCCCAATAAGATCAGGAGTGAAACAAGAATGCCCATTATCACCTCTACTATTCAACATAGTACTAGAAACACTAGCAGTAGCAATTAGAGAAGAAAAAGAAATTGAAGGTATCAAAATAGGCAATGAGGAGACTCAGCTATCACTCTTTGCAGATGATATGATGGTATACTTAAAAAATCCTAGAGAATCAACTAAGAAGCTTGTAGAAATAATCAACAACTTTAGCAAAGTTGCAGGATACAAAATAAATACACATAAATCATCAGCATTTCTATATATTTCCAACACATTAGAGCAGCAAGAGGTAGAAAGAGAAACACCATTTAAAATCACCCTAGACAATATAAAATACTTGGGAATCTATCTACCAAAAGAAACACAGGAATTATACGAAAACAACTACAAAACACTTTCCAAACAAATAAAACTGGATCTCAACAATTGGAAAGCCATTGATTGCTCATGGGTAGGACTAGCTAACATAATAAAAATGACTATTCTGCCCAAATTAATTTACCTATTTAGCACCATACCTATCAAATTACCAAAAAAACTTCTTTACTGAATTAGAAAAAACTATAACAAATTTCATTTGGAATAACAAAAGATCAAGAATATCAAGGGAAATTATGAAAAAAAAAATGTGAAGGAAGGCGACCTAGCAGTACCAGGTATTAAACTATACTATAAAGCAGCAGTCATCAAAACAATATGGTACTGGCTAAGAGACAGAAGGGAGTATCAGTGGAATAGACTTGGGGTAAATGACATCAGCAAGACAGTGTATGATAAACCCAAAGAGCCCAACTTTTGGGACATGAATCCACTATTTGACAAAAACTGCTGGGAAATTTGGAAAACAATATGGGAGAGATTAGGTTTAGATCAACATCTCATACCCTACACAAAGATAAATTCAGAATGGGTGAATGACTTGAATATAAAGAGGGAAACTATAAACATGTTAAGTGAAAACAAAATAGTATACTTTTCAGATCTCTGGGAAAGGAAAGATTTTAAAACAAAGCAAGAGTTAGAGAAAATTACAAAATGTAAATTAAATGGTTTTGATTATATTAAACTAAAAAGCTTTTGTACAAACAAAAACAATGTAGTCAAAATCAGAAGGGAAACAACAAATTGGGAAAAAAATCTTTATAACGAAAAACTCTGACGGGGTCTAATTTCTCAAATATACAAGGAGTTAAATCAATTGTATAAAAAATCAAGCCATTCCCCAATTGATAAATGGGCAAGAGACATGAGTAGGCAATTTTCAGATAAAGAAATTAAAAGTATCAATAAGCACATGAGAAAGTGTTCTAAATCTCTAATAATTAGAGAAATGCAAATCAAAACAACTCTGAGGTATCACCTCACACCTAGCAGATTGTCTAAAATGAAAGAAGGGGAGAGTAATGAATGCTGGAGGGGATGTGGCAAAACTGGGACATTATTGCATTGCTGGTGGAGTTGTGAACTGATCCAACCATTCTGGCTGGCAATTTGGAACTATGCTCAAAGGGCTATAAAAGAATGCCTGCCCTTTGATACAGCCATACCATTGTAGGGTTTGTACCCCAAAGAGATCATAGATAAACAGACTTGTACGAAAATATTTATAGCCGAGCTTTTTGTGGTGTCAAAAAACTGGAAAAGGAGGGTATGTCCTTCAATTGGGGAATGGCTGAACAAATTGTGGTATATGCTGGTGTTGGAATACTATTGTGCTCAAAGGAATAATAAACTGGAGGAATTCCATGTGAACTGGAAAGAAAGACCTCCAGGAATTGATGCAGAGCGAAAGGAGCAGAACCAGAAGAACATTGTACAGAGACTGATATACTATGGTAAAATCGAATGTAATGGACTTCTGTACTAGCAGCAATGCAATGACCCAGGACAGCTCTGAGGGATTTATGGAAAAGAACGCTACCCACATCCAGAGGAAGGACTGCAGGAGAGGAAACATATAAGAACAACAACTGCTTGAACACATGGGTTGTGGCAGACATGATTGGGATGTAGACTCGAAACTACTACACCAATGCAACTATCAACAATTTGGAAATAGGTCTTGATCAATGATACATGTTAAAACCAGTGGAAATACACGTCTGCCATGGGGGGGGAGGTGGATGTTGGGGGGTAAAGGGAAAAGTAAGAGCCTGAATTGTGTTAATGTTTTGGAAATAGGTCTTGATCAATGACACATGATAAAACCAGTGGAAATGGGTTTCGGCAAGGGTGGGAGAGTGCAGGGGGTGAAGGGGAAAGTAGGAGCATGAATCATGAAACCATGTTAAAAACGAATATTAATAAATGTTTAAAAAATAAAAAAAATAAAAAAGAGAAATATATTGGTTTATAAGTATAGAAAACTTCTTTTAATGTGAGTTTTATTTCTTTATATGTTGAATAGATTTGTTAAACTAATTCATTCTTTTCTTTAAAATGCAGTTATTAAATGTAACAGTGAGCTAGTAAATGTTTAACAACTATGAAATGTTTAACTGAAAAATATGCACATGTCATACTCTTTTAAGTTTGATCTGCATTAAGAACATTTATCTTTTTCTTCTTTCTTTTTTTCAGTCTATGCAACTAAAAGAATTTTTTTTCTTTTTCTTCAGTCTATGCAATTAAAAGAATAAAAACTCAAATGTGTAGAGATTACCAATTTCTCAAATGTGAATTCAGAAGCTGGAAACTTGACATTTAGTTATTCTGAATGGGATCAAGTTGACTCCAACATACCTTCCTTATAAGAGATGATGCTGCAGGAGGGGAAGGATAAATAAATGTGATGTAAAGGAACATAATATGCATGTGTAAACTAAATTAAATATAATATCTCAAAAATTTTTCATTTTTGTCTACAATTAAAAGAGATTAGTACCAACAATGAGAGAAGTTATAACTATATTTTTCCCACATAATACAGTAATTGGATGTTTTGGTTGAATTGTTTATTAAAGAAACAATGTAATTTTTTTCTGTTCCCATCTTCCCTTATAATAATGACTTCATTTATTTTATTTGTGCACTTAAAAATTTGATGTAATCAAAATTGACCTCTGTATGTTTTGTGCTCTCTATTTCTTCTTTATTCATGAGTTTCTTATCCATAACTGACAGATAAATCATTTGTTTAAGATATCAGCTTTTATGTATTCATTTTGACCTTATTCTTAATAAATTATGTGAGATGTTAATTTTACCTAGTTTTCCCCTAAGTACTATAAATTTTTCCTAGATATTTTCTATCAAATAGTGATTTCCCCTTTGAAAATCATGGATGATGGGATTTGCAAACACTGCATTACTCTGTTCATTTACTGCTGTGTATTATATAGCTAAACTATTCCACTGATTCATCACTCTATTTCTATTTCATCAAATTGCTTTGGTGATCACCATTTTATAATACAGTTGAAAACTTGTCCTGATAATCCATCTTCCTTTACACATTTTCATTGATTCCCTGAATTTTTTGACCTTTTGTTCTTCCAGATTAATTTTCTTACTAAATATTCTAGCTCTATAAAACATTTCTTTGATATTTTGATTAGTATTGCACTGAATACATGTTAATTTAAATAGAATTATCATTTTCATTATTTTGACTCTGCCTACCCATAAGCAATTTATATTTCTTAAAATGCTTAGATCTTACTTTGTGTAAAAATTATTTTTACTTCCATTCATGTTGTTACTGGGTTTTTAATGGTAAGTAAATCCTAAACATTTATATTATTTTCAGTTATTAAAATAGAATTTATCTTTAAATTAATTACTTTTGAATATTTTGATAATATATTGAAATACTGAATCTTTATACGGATTTACTTTTTGTTCTACAACTTTGCTGAAATTGTTAATTTTTAGTTGATTAATTTTTAATTGATTCTCTAGGTTTTTTAAAGTATATCTTCATACTATACACAAAGAGTAATATTTCTGTTTCTGTGTTGCTGATTCTAGTTCTTTAATTTCCTTTCATGTCAATGCTAAAATTATAATTTCTGCAATAATATTTTATGTTAGTGGGGATAATGGTGAGCTTGCTTCACCTTTGATCTTATTAGAAAGTCTTCTAGCTTATCTGCATTAGAGATAATGTTTGGTCATTCTTTTAGATAAATACTACTTATTATTTTAAGGAAAGCTCTATTCATACTTAGTCTTTCTAGTGTTTTTATATGAATACATTATATTTGTCAAAAGCTTTTTCTGCATTTATTGAGATAATCATAATTTTTTTAGTGATGGAGTCAATTTTGTTTGTTCTCAAGATCAGAGGGAAAAAAAAATTTGAAAAAAAATTGTATAGCAAATGTCTCTGATAAAAGCTTCTTTTCTTGACTTCTGGGAGGGTAGAGCCACGATGGAGGAGTAACTAGGATAGCAGCTCCATTTCACAATGAAAATCCTCTCCAACCAAAAGTAAAATATCACCACAAAATGAATATAGGAGTGAAAGAACCAAAAAGATACAGAGTGATACAACCTTCGAAAAAAGAAAAACCCAAAAGGTAGGCAGAGATCATCTGGGGAACAGAGGTGAAAGGGGAGTAGAGCTAGATGGAAGCATAGCAGCAATTGAAGAGTAAGCCAAGAGAAAACCACACCCAACACCCCTAACCTCTACATCTGCTCTCACAGGTTCAGAACTTAAGTCCTACTTAACAGGCAGACCCTGAGATTTTACAAGGGTAAATAGTGTCCAAGCCAACTCACACCACTTGAAATTTCAAACCTATGGAGAAGTCTCAAGTCCCAGCCCAAGGCAATCTGGGATGAAGGGGGCCAATCCACATGGTTCCAGAGCCAAGGCATAAATTCCATCCAGCTCTTGGGAAGAGGACATAATCCATGATTTGGTGTGAGGACACAGAATGATCCCAGGATCATTCTGCCCAAAACTAAAGGTGGAGCTCCAAAATAGGGCAATCAAGGGTATGTTTGATTGTATCAAGAATACCTTGAGACAAAAAAAACACTTGAGCCTAAATTTGAGTCTAGAATTTGATCAGTCTGATCAAGTTCAGACTGAGATCAAAAGCTTATACCCAAGGTTCCCGGTTAAGATGGCGGCAGAGTAAGAAGCAGCTCTTAACCTCTCCTGACCTAAACACACAAAACTCCTCCAGGGGACATAAAAACAAGTCCAGACGAACGGAGGAACCCCCACAACAGGGCACAGCATGGAAGGTACGTGGAATCGAGGCATTTCCATGCTATAAAAGGGTGAAACAGCCCTCACGAAATCGCGGGCTAAGTAACCACCCCACCCCCAACCCCTCCACACACAACACCTGTAGCTCCGAAGCCAGCTAAAAAGAAATAGAGCAAGTTTGGGGCACCCATCAAGTCATTGGCAGCTCTGGGGCCTGTTCCTGAGAGCAGCAAGACTTAGGACCCCATTAAGCCAAAGAACTCAGGCGAAATCTGAGTGCGCGGGAGCAGGACGCAGGGCTCACAGCGCAGGCTGAGCAGAACGCAGGCACTGCGGAGGCGTGGGTGGAGGCAGACACAGCCAGGAACTAAAGCCTAAGTGGGGAACCAGTGTGGACAGGTATACGACTGTGGAAGCAGCGCCCTTAGACTTGCAAAGAAACCTCCGGCAGAAGATCAAGCAAGGGGGCCCACCAGGGGGCTTGACCTTGGAAAAAAACAGAAATCAGACCTCAGGAGCCAATAGATCGCAGTCAGACACTGAGCGCGAGGATAAATTTGAGAAGCTGCTAGGGTAATGATGGCTACTCAGCCTCAGGAAGTTAAGAAGAGAAAGAATAACAGCAAGAAAAAGAAGTCTTTAACACTCAACAGCTTTTACACAGAGAAAATCCAGACAACCGAGCAAATAGAGGAGGAGAACAAACAAGCATCCGGACCATCCTCAAATAAGGAAAACTCCTCACAAGCTATGGAAGAGTTCAAAACTGAGATTTTGAGGAAAATGGAAGAGATCTGGCAAGAAAATAACTGTTTAAAAGGTAGAATCATGCAATTGGAAAGTGAGGCTCAGAAACCAAATGAACTGATAAGCAAATTGAACTCCAGAAATGACCAGGTTGAAAAGGAATACCAGAAGATCATGGCCGAAAACCAGAAGATCATGGCCGAAAACCAGAAGATTATGGCCGAAAACCGAAAGATTATAGCCGAAAATCAATCCCTAAAGGCTAGAATTGAGCAAGTAGAAACTAATGATCTCTCAAGACAACAAGAACAAATAAAACAAAGCCAAAAGACTGAAAAAATAGAAGGAAACATGAAATATCTCAATGAGAGAGTGACAGACCAAGAAAACCGGTCTAGAAGAGACAATTTGAGAATAATCGGTCTTCCAGAAAAACCAGAAATTAATAGAAACCTGGACTCCATACTAACAGAAATAATTCAGCAAAATTGCCCTGAAGTCCTACAAGAGGGCAACATAGATATTGAAAGGATCCATAGAACACCCACTACATTCGATCAAGAAAGGAAAACACCCAGAAATATCATTGCAAAATTCAAGAGTTTCCAAGCAAAAGAAAAAATCTTACAAGAAGCCAGAAAGAAACAATTCAAATATCAAGGAGCACCAATCAGGATCACACAGGACCTGGCAGCCTCAAAGCTAAAAGACCGCAAGGCGTGGAATACAATATTCAGAAAGGCAAGAGAGCTGGGCCTGCAACCACGGATCAACTACCCATCAAAACTGACTATATATTTCCAGGGGAAAGTATGGGCATTCAACAAAATTGAAGAATTTCAGGTATTTGCACAGAAAAGACCAGGGCTAAATGGAAAGTTTGATATCCAACCACAAAAATCAAGAGAAACATGAAAAGGTAAATAAGATACAGAGGGGAAAAAAGAAAACTTATAATTTTTAAATTTGCCTTTTTAAGGGTCTCAGTGAGATCTAATTATCTGTATTCCTAGGTAGAGAAATGTTATGTTTAATTCTCTGTAGTGAACTCTATTCACTATTATAATATTCACTATTATAGTAATCAGAAGAATAATTAGCAGGGTGAGGGTGGAACACTAAATAATCTAAGATGGCATGGGGGATGGGAAAGAGGGGGTGAATAGCAGGGGACACCAAGAGAAACTTGAGCAAATAAGAAAATAGAATATTCTATTACACACAAAGAGGGTATGGGAGGGAGAGGGGACAAATACTATTATAAGAAGGAGAGGAAGAGAGCATAGAGAGGTAATAATCAAACCTTACTCTCAATGTAATCAACCCGGAGAGGGAAGAGTAGCTATACAATCCATTGGAAATAAAACTCTTATCTAACCCTTCTGAGAAAGTTAGAAGGGATAAACCAAGGGGAGCAGGGGAGTGGGGAGGACAAAAAAAGGGAGGGGAGAAGGGGGAGGGAATTCATAAG